>NC_133930.1:35993010-36153010 GCF_964199755.1 Larus michahellis
AGCAAGCGTCGACCCCCTCCTCCAAAAAACACATACCAGAAAATTTATTACAAACCTACAGGAATCAGAATTCAGTTAATTAGAGATAATTGCACATACAATGTGCCTAACTGCAAACAATTCACGGTGTTTGTTTGGTTAAAAATGAAGTAGGCTTCAAAACTCTATATTTTAATTAACTGGAGAGAGAAGATCACATGGTGGCACTTCCCAAGATGGCTGACATGAAAAGGGGCCAAAAATTTTGTAATTGCCTCTTTTTGGGTGAGATATCAGCAAATTTGGGACAAAGAACATTACCAGTCGACAATAATGAAAGCCATGGTGAACTAGCCTCGATAAGTAGCAAATTAGTAAATCTTCAGTAGGGTTCCCTCTTTCCATATTTAGACATAGTTCAACAGTATTACCCAGACAACCAGAGAACTAATCATCTGGAGAGATACATGGCAAGAAGACAAAGTTGCATCACTGATGATCTCTCCACATAATCTTCCATGCAAGGGGACCTCATTGGGAAAGGACTGCAGACAGCCAAAAATTCGCCTTTCATAGGAAACTCTTTGCCTTCCAAGCAAATACAGCAAAGCATAACACTGCCAAACAGCAAGCCAAGCAATGTAAAAGCACACAGACTTCTAACAGTTAACGACTATCTGAGAAAAAATACCTAACTCAACAAGAACAAAAAAAATAATCTGTTTCATGACTTTTTTAACCTAGTATGTTTAATGTTAAATTATAATCATGCTAAAAAGACCTTAAGGCCCTAGATATCATGCAGCACTAATGGGTCAGACTCTTATATTCTGTTAGATAAGAATGAACCACATCATTTTTCGTATAATCAGGAGTACCAGATTCTAAGCATGGAATTTTTCTTCATTTAGGACCTTCATTCAGTACAAGTTAAAATACTCTTAGTTGCACCAAAGAGTTCTGCTGCTTATAATCAGAGAATTGTTATGCTTGCTAGGAATGGGACTTTGCTTATGCTCTGAGTGTCTACTACAATAATTGGCTGAACCAAGTCCTTAAAGTGAGGACTCATATTGTTGCAAACCGTACCTCCACAAACCTTGTTGCTTACACACATGCCTGGCTGGAAACGTATCCTAATATTGAAATGCTTACAGAACAAAAAACCACACTTTTTCCATGGAACAAATTAGATTCCCTCCATGTTAATCAGTGTGGGCAACCAATCTATAAATCACGTAAGTTAAGGAATGACTCAGAGGTTAAGCAAAAAAGCTCCAAACGACTCATATACACCACCACCACAAAACAGTAACAGTTCATAAACTCTCAAAGTAAGCATAATGCAAAAGTAAAAAATTCACTGATCTTTATGCGAAGCAAACTACTGTCATATTGTTTTATTCAACTCTGATTATGTAGGTGTCAAGGTGTCGGCAATGGGCAGGCTGCAGGGCTGGCCTCTGTGAGAAGAGCGCAGGGCTGCCCTGTGCTGGACATAGCTGGCTTCAATGGACCCACCACAGGACACAGCTGAGCCCCTCAGCCAAGATGATGGTGCCTCAGGGGAAAAATATTTAAGAAATGGCAAAACACACTGAACAAAAAGGGGAGGGGAAAAAGACTAAGAAAAAGCCATGCAAACACCAAGGTCAGAGAAGGAGGCGGAGGAGGTGCTCCAGGCGCCAGATCCCCCTGCAGCCCACAGAGAGGACCATGCTGGAACAGATGCCTACACTGCAGCCTGTTGAGGGCCCCAGAGCAGACAGACATTCTTTGAAGTAACTGTGGTCCATGGAGAGCCCAGACCGGAGCAGATTTCCTGAAGGTCTGCAGCCCATGAAAGGATCCATGCTGTTGCAGGGAAGAAGTGTGGGAAGGAAGGAGTGGCAGAGAGGAGCTGCTATGGACTGACCACAAACCTCCCATTCCACATCCCCCTGCCACTACCTGGGGCAGTAGGGGATTCGTGAGTGAAGGACTAAGTGAGCAGCTGGGTGGGAGTTTGGCCTGTAGCCAATGTTAACTCATCAAATCAACAAATGTAATAACCATCTCATGGACTGAACATAGGACAAGGGAAGTGCAAGGCATCATTTTGCAATTGGGCTATTGAGTCCCTCATCAACAATTCACAGAACCCACCTATCTAGGTTGCATTGTTTTGACTATGCATTTCTCAATATCCAGCACAGGCACTATTGGTAATTATTTCTACCTATTACAAGCAATGGAAAAGCCTTCCACTTAGTGAAGTAAGATTAATACGAACAAATGTTTTTGAGTAATTTTAAGACCCAGTCCCAGACTGTTAACTTACTTTATGTTACACTCAAGAATGTTTTGGTAAGCTTGAGAACTGACATCTTCATGAAACTAGGGTTTATTATTCAAAAGTAATTTTCTAAGCATTTTCACCTAATTGAAGGCAGTTTTCAGATAATGTATAGGATGCTGGGAAGAATTTCAGTTGCTTTATACAAACATTCTGCGGACAATCTACTTTTTTTTCTTCTGTCCAGTTTTGGCACACATATATTTACTATTCAAAACAATCATATTCAAAACAATCATAAAGAGTGATTGATTCAAAGTTTAGCTAGGACAGTGGAATAAAAGAAATCATGCTTCAAGTAAACAACCTATTTTAATTAAGAGTTCAGAAGAAGCACTTAAGCATGCAGAGGGGCTCAAGAGAATGCAAATGCTCCTATCTAAGACTCCACCTGGTGAAGGAAACACTTTCATGTAGGGAAACCACAGCCTTAACTGGTAAAAGTCTGCATCTTACAATGAAGTCAATTAGACCAACTAGGAAGCTGATTACATCTTATAAATCTGTGTGCTAAACCACTTTTTTCCACATGGGATTCAATGCAACTAGTAATATTCATCTGATTGACATCTGCTGAGAAAAAGTCAATGTGTCCAGATCAGGCATTACTGAAAATGGAGGATTATAAAGCAGAAAAAGTGTATGCAAGTTGTAAGGAGGTACCTCATACAGGGCATGGCGTGGCAAAGTTCTAAGGACTGGGAGACAAATCTCTATTCACATTAATGCACTAACACAAAATGTGCCAAAATACTGTATTTTACAATATTTTACATTGATTTAGGGGCAACACTACAGACTGTTGGACTATTTAGTTGTTAGACTGCTTTGGTTTTAATTCACTCTGATTCAAACCCTATTCTGTTACTCAAAACAGTGAAGACACTTGCTCCTGCCTGCACCTGTTGAATTTACTGTGGTTCATTTCCCACCGATATAAATATAAAGGCTTCAGGGAAGCACTTTTTCATTTAAAATAAATACATTATATGTTCCATGTCATTAATTTGGTTTGTTCCTCCTGCCTCTTGCTTACAGACACCTGAAGTTTGCTCATCTCTCTCTCACAGCTCATCATTTATCAGAGGGGACGCAGCTGGAGTTCAAGCACTCCAAAATACTAAATATGAACAAGACATATCGTAGTCCTCTGCAGATCTTCAGAGTAAGTCTGATCACTCACAGAACCAGATGTTTTGTTATCTCCAAATTAGGCACGGACTTCATTTCGCACTGGGGAAGGGCTTCATCTTACCATCTATCATGTTTCTGGAATCCTTCCTTTCCAGTACAGACAGCACCAATCATGTTTCTTAGTCTGTTCACAACTGAATTTTTGTACTGTGTCACAGGTTTGGCAGGCATTTGTGGGAATGGGAAAGGGGAACAAGTATTAATGGAGAGGATCAGACCCACACTCTCCCCTTGAGAGACTACTGATATGGTACTGATGGTACTGATATGCATGAAATAACATACAGCACTTTTCTCTTATGAAAGCATAACCTCCCCGTGCAAGATTCTGGATAAAAACCCATCCTTTTAGCTTCAACAAAGCTCTTGAAAAATGAGGGGAATACAAAAGTGACAATGGAAAACCAAAAAAAGTTACATTCAGTAACTATGTCAGACAAGTGTTCCTCTGAGTTCTGGATAGTGGTTCTTTCAACCCTTGCAAACACACTAGGGACGTAGCTTATGGTGAATACAACTCTTCATCTACATGGGATTGTTTCCTCTTGATACAATCAGAGCAGATGAAAACCAGATGCTGGGGGTCTGGTTTGATGGGATTTTGTTTTTAGGGATTTTTGCACAACAAAAGTCATTCAACTTTGTGGAGCTTAAAAATGCTCTCTGTCTTCCCAAGAGACATAACTCAATAATATGTTGCATACTAGCAAAAGACAACAGCACTGTGATACACACAGGTCTTTGAGCTTTTCCATACAGTTTTTTTCATGTACATTAGATGCAGATATTATATGCTGTGGTATTTATACACAGTAAATACACAGTGATAAGTAAGATGTCATCAGAACGGGATGCTTCAATGTTTTACTACTTTTTGTATGTGTTATAAAGCATTCAAAAAACTGTAATAAACTCGCTTTAAAAATTGAATCAATGGGGGGAGTAAAATGTAAAGTACTACAAGTTACGTTCCAAAAGGGTGCTGACAAATAGAAGTTTTCTCTGTGTGTATCAAAGGTTGTTTGGAAGCTTAAAACTGACGCAATGGATGACAAGAGAGAAACCAGCAGCAGACTGAGTAACTATTGGTAAAACACATCTGTATTTTTGTTTGTACAATATTCATAAGACCAGTCCTGCAAAACCTCCTTTGGTTCTCCTAGGCTCCTAGCTCCAGAACTAAGACATGGAATGTGGCTACAACTCAAAAGTCAAACCCATTTCACGTAGCTGAATCCATTTCTGCATTGTTTACACATGCTTACCTCAAAATCAAGCCATATATGTGCAAATTAAACTGTGTTCTCTTTTCCACCAGGGAATTTGCCTTACTCTCCCCTAAGAAAAGGTACCTTGGAAAAAATGACAATTACTGCACTATTTACTTGCTAATCATCATTGCAGTTCCTAAAAGAAGGAAACACTTTGTATTTTGTATTGCAATAATGGGTATTATCAACTCTTTGGTTTTATAATTGAAACATTTGACTAACATAACAGTGATAAGGTCTACCACATGAACAATGACAAAATAAATATGGTATTATGTTCAGCTACATGTTACAGAGAACACCACCAGGACAAACTTTCCTCTACTGCCATGTGTTTTTTTACACGGAAGAAAAGTAATTTTTCTTCCAGGCAGCATTTCTCTACTTATTTCAGATAGTTTAATAGTTTTTTATTCCTGTCAAAAGGTAATTAGTTTACCGATGCAATGGTTTCTGTTATTGTCAAATAACATTCACTTTATCAATACTGCTATTAACTGTCTCATTCTCTTTTACTGGACTGATCAACTTACATTCTAACTCTCTATACAGAAATCTTGATATACACTAATTGCCAGGATTTGAAGACCTCTCTCAGATTTCTGGGCAAGTAGGAATCGTTTTCAGGCAAGGGTCATTAACTTCTACGAAATCTGGTGCTTATACTTCAAATTTTAGTCGTTGTGGCATGACAGGCCTCTCAAATACAGAATGAATGGAAACGACGCAGAATCTATCTCACCCTTCGGACTGATAGCTCCATGGCCCTCTGCTACTGCTTGTAGTTTTGTTTTCATTGACAACTAAGATTTCTGTGACTAGAAGTGAAAACTCTTATGTCAGTTTCTCTCCGCTACTGCTTTGGAAATGATTTCCAGAGGAAAGATGGACTTAAAAATTAGAAGCTTAGGGAGAACAAGAAAATCAGAAATATCTCATCTGACTGAAAGAAGGCTGCAACAGTCATATTCAAAGTGACTGAAGCACAGGGAAAAGTGTGTCTTCTTCCTTTACAGCAAACAAAGGTGAAAAAAACACCATATCAATGAGGAGAAGAATGAATGATAGATACAGAAGACAAATTCCCCAGCCTGTGGTACAGGAAAATACTCAGCCTCCTTTCTTCTCCAGTGACTGAGTAAGATGTGTTTGTTTCTCAGACAACTCAATCTCCAATTTTAACATCACTGGAATAGCTGGCTTAGTTTCCTGTTAAGTGTTTCAAATCCATGCGTGAGTGGAGAGTTCGAAAACAGGAAGAAAAGAAAGAAAGAAAATAAAATGGCATTAAGTTCAAACAAGTTTTTTTTAAAAAAAACCCAAACCAACCTGTATATAAAGTGTGCTCTTTTCTATTGGTAAATAATCCTTCCTTCTGAAGAAATTAGGATATTAGATTTTTGCATATGTTTGAAAAAGAAAACTGAAGTCTAAAAATCACTGAAAGATCTTACATGCAGTACACTTATCTTTTTTAGCAAGCAATATTAACTCAGTTCTGAAACCATATAAAACTGGAATGTGGGACAGCATTATACTTTCCCTGGTCAGACTGACCCAGTCTTCTCCTCCCCTGAACCTTTTAAGAAATGCCTATTGTGGAGAGGAAAGTGGAAGATAAAATTGCCTGACAAGACACTGGAACTGCTTAAAAATATATATTTTGTTGTCAAAAACTTTCAGAGTAAGTGATTTAATACACATTAATTCTGAAAATGCCACAAAGTAACAAAATCATTTGACAAAATCATGCTGCTTGCTGAACACAGAAACCAACAGATAACACAGAAACTTACATAACCAGTAAGTTATCTAAGAAACCTTTAACCGGAAAAGAAAAAAATACCTGAAGTTTCACATAATAAGAGCCAAGCACTTATTTCCTTATCAAACAAATAAAAAATTATGTTTCCCTGTAAAACTATCATCATTACCATAGATATATATCCATTATTTTTCTATTTTATCTAACAAAAATTATATCGGCCTGTAGGCTAAATCCAAGCACTGCTGTTGTAGTTTTAGTAAAACAATGATACATATTCTGTGAAAGTAACAGTTTTTAATGCACAGCAGCAAGTAGCCATGCAACTCCCATAAAAATGTGGTCTTGTAATTCAACAAGGAACAAAATCAGAACACATCCTGACAATACTGTAATCTATCGTTAGCATTAAATGCTCAGTCCTAAGACTTTAATTGCGACAAAACTTGAAGCTCTGAGACTTAAGACTGGCAAAGTGTTCATTCAGCAGGCATGGACAAGGAGCACATATTTTATACATGCTGGTGCGTATAAGTCATTGTTTGCTAGCTGTGAGCACGCAAAGTAAAACTTCACACATAACCACAAGGCTCCTTCTCTCTTTCTGCATGTACCTAAGAAAATGCATAGATACACAAACACACATATATGTATATATACACATTCACGAAACACAAGCAAAGGATGCTGCAAAGAACATGAAAAGACGGCTGCTTTTACCTGTAACTCTTCTATGCTTTTTTTTCCTGATCAAAAATGCCAGTCTCTCTCTTTTTTTTTTTTCTCTTTGTTAAAGGAACTGAAAACAGCATTGCAGCCAAGCAGAACTTAGCTAGGCACTGTGCACAGACACATTTTTGTGAAGTTTTGAACAATCAAACAAATTTTTCAGACAGACAGTATGGCCATAAGAAGCCTTAATTTCAAGTGGAGACAACAGACACTTCAGAATATTGTGGTTGAAGACAAGTAGGTTATAATTACTATGCATGCAGAAGTACAGTTCAGAAATACCCTCTCCCCAAGTTTAAAACAAACACACACAGATGTCGAGAAACAATCATGAGATGATGCACTTAAAATAGTAATATCTGTTTACAAATTCAAGTTGCTGCTTGGTGGAAACTTGATTTCTGTAACATGTCCCCAAGATACAATCTAATACTAAAACTTATCCTGCGGTAGGTCTACTTTCCAATTACTAGAAGTAAGCATACAAGGTATATAATTAGTTATGACACTGGGACAGGCATACATGTTTCAACACAGACAGAGCTCTGAACAAACTTTTTGGCAGTATATGACAGAAGACTTAAATTGAAAGCTCAAAGGCAGGGTATACTGTATTATAGACAAAAAAAAAAAAAGAAAAAAGAAAAAAAACCACCCTCTAACTTAAAAAGTTCTCACACCAAATGATTTTTAAAGGTATGAGCATATTCAGCTGAAACACCCTTCATAAGCTGGAAAGAAAAAAATACTGCCCTGCAGCAACAAAATGGGCTATATTACAAATTAAGAAAAAGAAACTCAATCCTTTGAATGGTTTCTTTTCTTTTAGTGAAAGGGTGTAATTCTTCCCTAAAGACTACATTATGACAAAACATTTATATAAATCAAACAAGATTTCTTTAATGACTCTGGGCATGGGATCTTAAATCTGGGATGAAACACCAAATTCTATCAATTCTAAAATAAATTAGGCAAGGCTTATACAAGTAGTACTTATCTTGGCATTAGAAAAAAAAGAACATTAGTGTCAGAGACGTATCATCAACATGCCTTCAACCGATAGCCCCTGGAAGGGCCTGTAGGACTAAATTCAGAATAAGTGAACTCTGAGCAGTTCAATTAGGTATCTAGTTTCTAAACGTTTTCATTTAAGAAACCAACAAGACACCAAACAAGATATAATGGGAATGTCCATAAGGATTAACCTTATGGACGTCTTGTTTCATTCTACAGAAAGAATTTGACTTCATCTAGTTTAAACAAGCTTTCTGGGATGTCTGAAAGTGTCTCTTTGCTCTGCCATCTTCCCTACAAAGAATGTAATTTTTTTCAATAGGAAGTCCCACGATCACAGTTTTCTGTAACAGGAAACACTGAACCTGTCTCTGTAAAGGAAATTCCAAGTACGTTAATTTGTGGGGCAGTTATCTTGGAAAGCACACCTTAAGTTAAAATGATCATAATTAATAGACTTTTCCAGTCTGAAATTCATGAAGCTAATACTTGCATAAACACACTAGTATTCTTTAGGGTTTTGAAGTGTTTAAAAAACAGCCTACATATTCCTGATACACAAACAAACCAGATACTTCCATTTTGATACCTATCTTACAAAAGTTAACAGCGTAACTTTTTTAATTTCACACTGTAAAAAAAAAATTAAAAGAAAAAATATACATTGCCTTTCTAAAATGAGTATAGTAATGCTACGTCCATCAACTTAGCTAATGTTACTTAGAGAGATGATGTAGCACTGTTGGCAGAAATATTTCTTCTGTCAGCATATACCATGTCCCATCTAGACAAAACTTGACAATAACCCTTTTTTCCTCCTTCAGATACTTAAAAAAACCATGGCACTTGCCGAATACTTGGAAAGAGTGTGCCTGTGATGTCACACACTATGTTTGTATGAGGGAAGAAATAAAATTTTCAAAGATAGGGCTTCCCATGAAGAACACACAGCACCATATGCCTATTCCCTCTTCAGCTGAAAGAGTTAAGTGTTTGTTTGTTGATTACAACTGTGGTAATAGGGCTAACATGGCACTTAGGATTAGACCATTCAAGTCTTACTCAGTTAAAACCAGTACCTTTAACATCACCCGAGAAGCAGTCTGCTTAACAACCTGCACAGTAGCTGGGTATACCACATTCAGCATTAGTTCAGTTCATGAACATCGCAGGAAGAAAAAACAACCTAATCTTGATAAAGAAAGAAACAAAGCTGACTGCATCTGAATGCACCTCAAAAATATCAACCTGTGTTAGTCTGTCTCAGAAACTACTTCTCGCAGTCTCACAAACACATTTAGAAAAGTAGCTTCACCTCAAGAGAAGGGAAGACTGCATCTTGCATACTTTGTGGGCATTGATCCTGCATGAAAAAGGCACTGGTGCATTTCAAGTGCTGTAAATAAGTAATAGTGTAACGCTAGTATGAATAAATACGAAGATACTACAATGCAGTGCACTCCAGAGTTACAATTAACTTCAGAACAACACAGAACATATAGAGCTCTACATGTGCATTGCACTGATCAATCTGATCAAGTTTTTGCCAAGAAAGGTTGGACAAGATGATCCTTGAGGTCTCTTCCAACCTGGTATTCTAAGATTCCATGTAGTTTATCCATAGATTTTCCCCTATTTAAGACAGATTTGTATTTTGAGAACATCACAGTATACCACTGAATTACAGTGTTCCATCCTTCACGATCAACATATGACTACATGCTACAGATGATAATATTATGCAGACCACGCATTTACCGATATGTATTCAGTTGTGGGGGTTTTTAACTCTGCCACTATCACTTATAATAAAATTGCCCCCCTCTTTCAGTTCTTACAAGTCACTACTCTAGAAAGATGACTGGACTTCTTTTCCAGACGTTTTTTACTCAGTTCTATGAGGTTATGGATAACTAACATGGTGACTCAGGTATTATTCATGGAGTGGCTGTCTTTAGCACAAGACATTAAAAAAACCTCTTGAATATATGCCATGATTCAAGTTCCCATGATCCCTTCAGAGCAAAGTGCTAATACCACGGCTCTACCATTTTCCAGCTCTGGTAATTACAACTGAGCATTAAGCTCATAAAAGCCAAAGGCAAAACACCCATGAACTATTACAAAACAACACACAAAGAAGTAACCATCAGGTGATCAGGATACAGATTCACGGTGTATCAATTAGCTTGCAGCACGTGTCATGTAGCTTTGCCAACACTAAAAGTGAAGTTAACTACATATGATTAGGACAGTGCTAGTTAGTTGACAAGCTGTAAATTCCTACTAAAGATTACCTTGCAAGAACAATCTTTGGTCAGTGTACTCACAAGAATAATAAACTTAAGAAGTCAAAAGTTTTTTTGAAGTTAGCGTGAGATCTGGTACTGACTGCTTTGATGGCAGAGGATCTGTTCCATCAGCCTGTTCTAAATAAACTGCAAATGGTATTTGCTCACTCCATCCTGGACTGCCACACCTATACCATGTTTCTATTTGACAAAGGTCCTAGAACGCTATCTGTATGTGGCCTATGATTCAAGTTTGTAATGTATTTTCTTGACATCCTGGGATGAAATTTCAATAAGCTAGTTAACTCAAGAGATTTTTCAGTACCGAAGGCCAGCAATGAGTACGGTGCAAATCCTCTAACAAAACACCCAGTACTTCCAAATGAAACTAATGCCTCAAATGCACCAACTTCTGTCTTGCCTAAAACTGAGTTAAACAGCCCCTGTGTCTCTTCACACAGGACTCAGCAATTCTGCATACCTATCTCCGTGACTGGCAACACTGCAATTACATGAATGGTAGTAAAATAAGTGATCTGCTAAGTAACATGACTTAATTTCAGCTGAGCTTCCATTAACCTTTATGTAATTTATGAACTTTTTCTATGCTTTTTCCCACCCTGGCACCGTATTTTGCCAACATCTGATATTTCCCACTATTTTATGAGTAGCCTCATTTATAAACAGTTATTTTCCCAAGATTATTTTACTAGGAACAGCAGGTTCCTAAAATCTTCACAGTCCTGAAGCTTTTTCACAGAAAATACAGAGATACTTTCTATAACATAACTAACTAAGCCTGCACATTGTGAAAACATTCCCAAGATAATATAATCACAATATACTTCAATGTACATTATAACAGCAATAGAACCCAAGATAAATGGATTGAAGATCCTCTTTTGCAAGCCAATGAAATGCCAGACCATTTTTGGTGATTCTTCTTACATAATGTATGACAAAAGGCATAGTGTCGTGACTTTCATGTAATATTGTCATCATAAATGGAAGTCATCAGTCTTCTTAAAGGAGAGGAGACCCCTAATTTAGGAGAAAAATGCAGGGATTCTTCTACAAATCCAATCCGACGCTGCTTTTCCAGGGAAAATATCCACAAAAGCTGGCATGGTCATCTTTAGTTCCCAGAATTAGAGAGATATCAGAGGCTTGGTTGTTAGCAGGTCTCATTATCATTATTGTAATATATTTGTAAGACACAGGTTCACAGTACTGGCTTCAGTTTAAGTAATGCTTATGGGAACATATTCAAATCACAGAATAAGATAACTTAATATATTTCTCAAAGGAAGCACAGTGGATTGTGTGAAAATGTTGAGAAAGAGGCTTTATAATATACAGAACAGATAAGAAAGCTGAAGAACAATGAAGATAAAATAAGAAATACAAAACTCCAAACAGAAACCAGTATTTCCTAAAATGTTCTCCAAAGATTAACAGGAGGTACAATATTTGTTTTCCCTTCTAGCAGTGCACTAGTTTTCACAGACACCTTTTAGGATTGATCTATGTCTTAGTTTTACTTAAGAACCAGAATTGCCCAAAAAGTCTTCCTGCTAGCAAAAATGCCTGTCAAGAAAAGCCTTTATACATATATAGATATAAAAAATATGCATTATATGTATGAATGTATGTTCTACATGTGTACTATGTATGTGGATGAATGTATGTATGTGTGCATTATATGTTAATGCATTTATAAAAACATATATATCGTGTATGTATATACCATAATATATTGTATGTATACATACATACACATACCCACATACACACAGGAAAGCTGCAGCAGAATTTCTGAAAGTTTTATTCTTCCACTACATCTGTAGTTCATCTTTCCATACATGCCACTGATAGATTTTTTTAAAAGCACATTAAATCAAAATCATTCTTGCAATACGTAACACAAAAGGAACATGCATATTTTGCTTGTTGTGAGCCTAAATTTGTGTTGCTTTGTTATAAACGTATCACCACAAGAGCAAAAACAATCCTGAAAACCTATTACATTTAAAACTGAAGTCTGAAGGTGAATAGTTATCACATCCTTGAGCCTTAAACCGATAAAGGTGAGGACAAGAGCAGTTTTCTAGATTTCACCACTCAGCAAGTTTCTCTCTTGCAACTGTCTGGCCTATTGTGATTAAATTCTTCATGGGTCTGGCAAAAACTGCATGAGAAGAGTGATTTTTTTGACCCTTGGTGTTTGACAGTGGGAAGACACGAGTTGCCTCTATGTTCCACAAGTTTATCTAACATGCTCACAAATCCTCTGTATAGCCCAGTGACTTCCAAATGCTGCGTAGAACTCACACATTATGCAAAACTCATCCCACCATACTGCCCACACCTGCGATCCATTTAATAAGAAAAGAGCTATGAAATTATACACACAAGTAACACCTGAAGTACTGTGTCCAGTTCTGGGCTCCCTGGTTCAAGACGGATGGGGAACTGCTGGAGAGGGTGCAGCAAAGGGCTACCAAGATGATTAGGGGACTGGAACACCTCTCTTAAGAAGAAAGACTGAGGGATTTGGGTCTCTTCGTCTGGAAAAAAAGACAACTGAGGGGGCTATAAATACTCAAAGGGTGGATGTCAGGAGGATGGCGCCAGGCTCTTTTCAGTGGTGCCCAGGGACAGGACAAGAGGTAATGGGCACAAACTTGACCATAGGAAGTTCCACCTAAACATGAGGAGGAACTTCTTTACTTTGAGGGTGACAGAGCACTGTAACAGGCTGCCCAGAGAGGTGGTGGAGTCTCCATCTCTGGAGACATTCAAAACCCGCCTGGACGCGTTCCTGTGCAACCTGCTCTGGGTGACCCTGCTCTGGCAGGGGGGTTGGACTAGATGATCTCCAGAGGTCCCTTCCAACCCTATGATTCTATGATTCTATGAGAGACAGTAAAGGTGTGCAGAGTAGGAAAGGGGCAAGCCTCTTGCCCTGCTGCTATGGTGACTAGAGATACAAGACTGTTCAAGCTCTTTCAACATCATACTATCAGCCGCATCCAGCTCCTTCCCTGACATCACCAGCATCACAGAGACTTTTTCCTCTTATTTTTAATCAAAAGACTACTAGAGTATTCAAGAAAGCTCAATTAGCAGGAGCTGGTGAAGAGCCTCTTGCCACTTTATGACCCCCAAGCCAAACCATGAAGAAGCAAGTAGCTCACTCCCCTCCATGGTGCCTTTATAATGCTAACAGCATTCCAAAAAGCAACAAAAAATGATGCATATCTGCATCCTCTCTGAGTGTCCACTCAGCAATTGAAGAACTTCTTGCTTACAGAGTAATCATTTGATATCATAAATCATTTAAAAATACCAGCTGATAAATGAGATTCACTGCTGATATGCAAAGTAGTACAAGTTACAGGAGGATAAGAGGAAATAGAGAAGACTGTAACTTAAATTCCGAAGGCAAAAGTTAAAAAAAGATGCACAGTTTAAGTAAGGGAGTAGAAACCTTTAAATCACACATCACTTATCTGCTGTTGCTTCCTGTTCCTACTTAACTTTCTTGCTGTCGTACCATGTGAATTATATCAGCTTAGACTGAAATTCTCTTACAAGCCTTTAGTTACTTAACATATGCATTTTCACATATTGCTTTTCAATATTTGCACCAAAGTGTGGAGAAAATCTTAATGCCAGTTTGTGTACTGAAGAACACGAATTCCTCAGCCTCTTCACATTGCTTATACAATCACTTAACCAACTGGCGTGTAGTGTCATTTGTTTTCATCAGATATATTGTATGGGACACCAGAAACACAGTATCTTCAAAAGCCAACTCAAAATACAGCTGCTAACAATAAATATGGCCATGGCCTAGCAGGGAAGAAAGCTGTAAGTTTTCACTATTAGTTGGCTAATTTTTACAAAATCTTAGCATCTTCAGCAGAACAGCAAAACCTTTTCCACAATGTTCTCTAGGATTCTGTAAAGAATCTCATTCTGGAAAATTATCAGTAGGCTTTTAGAAAACATATAATTGGCATTAGATCACTATAAAAGCATTGCTCAACTGTCTTGTACGCTATACATTAGTGTACATAATAATAACTGTTCAAACATACAGATAGAGTATACGTCCAATTGATTGGTACTAGGAATATACTGGTAACTTCACAGTGAGGTGAATAACAAAACCTTTCTTTAATAAAACTGGCACACTGCCACAACAAAGCCAATGGAGTTAGACCAGTAAGATTCTATCAAAACAACTACAAAAGTAATTACTTAGCAATGAAAACTGGCATCTATTAATAACAGAGGGAGAAAAAACTGCTTTCAGGGAAATATTTCCTTCAGTTCAAAAATGGCACTAATCAGGACTTCCAAATTAATTTACCTTAAATTTATTGTACTTCAATTCAATTTCAAAGTAGTTTTATTGCAAAAATCACCAGGCTAGTTGCAGTAAAGAGAAGTGGTTCATCATGCTGAGCACATCTTCTTAAATGTCAAATGCTACATTTCAACAGGAAAATTTATTTGATTCCTAACTGGCCCTTTCATCTTTGATTTGGAAACCATGTAGTAAGTTTTAGATTCATCAAAGCTAATATCAGTCTAGTAATGAAAGGATGTTTTAAACTAAGTAGGCACTACTACATTTGTTCCAGCTCATGTCTGAAGATTTTGTTCCATTTAAATATTTGTCTAATTCAAATCACAAAACATAACAGCTTCCCTTTTAATTTGAGGAAAGTGAAATTCAGTACCAGTGTTACAAATGCTTCCACTGTTTGAACAAGAAAAATAAAAAGATTATTTTTGCTGAATTTTCTCTCAGACACAATTTTCTTTGGAGGCACTTGTTCCTACAACCAACTACTTGATCACTTTGGCTTCGATGCTCTGAACTAAAGCAAAAGGTGCAGCCACACTTCACTTCTTTCTTATCAGAAATGTAAAGAAAAACTAAGAAGCCCAGAATTCCTATTAATAAATGATGACCACTCACACATTTTGAAGATTTGAGTCTAAACAGTGCATCTGAAACAAGGAAGTTGTAAGAATTTTCCTGAAGACCACTACAGGATTTATCATCTTGAAAATCGTCTCTGCGTGCCATACGAGAAGTGCAAATGAGATGACTAGATTTCATTCAACAGTTTCAAGTAAGTCTAACTTGACTGATTTCAATGGCTTTACTCACCCTTTACTTTTCAAACTTGCTATGAATAGGACCAACATAGACCCTTATGCTTTACACAGAACTAAGGGGAGTTACTAAATTATAATTTAAATGTAAATCTATAGAATAATAGAATGGTTAGAGTTGGAACGGACTTTCAAGATCATCTAGCTCTAACCCTCCTGCCATGGGCAGGGACACCTCACACTAGATCAGGTTGCTCAAAGCCCCATCCAACATGGCCTTGAACACTTCCAGGGATGGGGCATCTAGGTCTAATTTTGTTTTGATCAAATTATCCTTATGAAAGCCATATGAATTTCTGTATCATATTGTTATAATACTACTGATAAAAATGTAATTAAAATGCATTCTAAAAGGTCAACTATAGAGAGGTCAGGGATAAGGGTGTATTTTTACTGTTGTAAAAACTGAGAGCTCTAGAGTTCAGCTTGATTTGGTTAACAGGGTAGGTAAGTTGGATTTCACAGGAACTTTAGAAGCAAAATGTTTGTGAATATTGCCCTGGATGAAATGGAAGATGTGCCTCAGCAGAATGAGGAAGCAGTGCCATAACTAATAATTTTGGCTCTTTGAGTGGCAAATGCAGAAGAAATTACTTAGATGCACCTAGAAACTCTCAGCCAAATTTATGCCTCAAACAAGACTATGTCAATGCTTTTACAACATCAAGAGTGATTCTGAAGCTTTGCTAACAGGAATATTTTTAAATATATTGTAATTCATATTTGCAGAATTTTTTCTAAGCAATTTGGAGGATTTGCAGGTTTGATCCAAAAACAAGTAAATAGAAAAAATAGCCATAAAGTGTATTATTGAGGACTACTTCAAGCACACTTTATCCTGACAGCTTAAAAAAGGAAAAGCAATACGTTTCTTAGTCATGGAAAACATTTGCTCCCTTGTAAATGGCACTTAAATGAAACTAACATGATTGACAAGCAAGCCTTGGCAACACTTAATGCAAGTCCATCTCTTCAGCGTTTTAAGCAAAATTCCTTCACAACTGTTTGTCTTTGCAATAACTCCTACAAAGCTCATTAGTGCCAGCCTTGGTTTATCCCCCATGTCGTGCATTTATCCCTGGGATGCATTATCAACATGTGGCACATGTCCTTGACATGCACAGAAGAGTTGCACCCCAGGACAGCAGCATGCATGACAATAGTGTTGACTCTTACTCCTTTATGGTTGCTGGGATGTAACCGAGAAATCTAATAACTGTGACAGTAGGCCTTTAGGTTTTTCCTTGCCTTTCCAGACAGTGAAGCTGCACAGACACTAATGAAAGGTTAAATGAATAGGAATAGCTGACAAGAGGTACAATAAAGAAGGGACTTGGTAATCCACAGACACTGAGCAGAGATCCTTGGCTCAAGCAGAGAAAGGACAGCACATCGTCGAGTCACAATATTTAAAACAGCTTGCTATACACAGAGGCTTTTGTGTCTGGGTACATGTCTGGCTTTGGAAGAAAAAAAGATACTGAAAAGAAATTTCAGCATGGGGCACTTTGGCAAATGTCAGGTCACAAAAAGGCAAAAATGTTTTTTGTTTGCTGTTACATCTTTGTATTCAACATTAAAAAGCATTGACTAAAAGCACAAATCACAAGTTTCAAAATAATACATATTTGACAAATATGATAAAGTTGCAACACCAATTCAGTGTGATTCCAGCTGACAGCATGATGGGTGTTGTACATACACTCAGCTTCATTTACAGCTGATAACAGTTCATAATATGCTTTGCATACCATCTAAAACTTTCCCCATAGCTGAAGAATTCTAACAGGCCTAGCTTCTTAAGTTTTATATGCAGCAGAACTGTAGATGTGACGAATTGTAATACGCTGCAAAAATACAGCCAAACTTCCAGACAGTGCACCAGCCCATGGTGACTTAAAAACTTCTTAGTGTTTAGTTTATGGCATTTTGATTTCTTTTGGCTTGTGACTTAAGAATCAGCATTATTTTTTTGGGACATTCTTTTTTTTCATAATTAAAAAATAATTACAACGCCCAGCATGTTTTTAAAATTTCTCTAGCTTTTTATAATTTTCTACAAAAATCTGATTTAAGTATATACTGAAAGATTTTTAATTCTGTGAAAAAAAGATTTTAAAAAGAAACAGAAAGTACTCTCTAAAGTAACAAATCAGAAACAAATCTGATTAAGTTATCTGAATTTGTGTGGTTTATTTACATTAATTATTCCAAGAGAGAAGTACTGAAATAGATGCTGCAGATGAAAAGAATTATCTCTCAAAAACCTTGATTTACCTGGAATAAGAAAGAAAAGTATTTGCATATGTATCTGGAGTATAAAATATACATATTTATAACATGTGGTGAGAGTACTATGGAAAGATTCTAAAATGAGAGAACCTCTTTGAGCATTAAATTATAGCAGAACTCCTGTGTGTACTAAGATTCTAATAATCAACAAATAAAGGCTCTTACTAGCACGGCACATAATGAGAGCTACTGTGCAAGAGATAAAGGAGACAAATCTGGTAGTTTATCTCACTGGATTATATCATTTACTTAAATGGTAAATAAGTTTGTCCAAAGTAATGCTTGTAAAAGCTGCCATATAACTATTAAGCAGCAATTATGATCAATGCGTTTTTAGAACAAATATGTCAGAATTTAGGTGGGATGAAACTGACACAGAATACAAGGTTGAAACAGATGCTTTTTATTAAGCCGTGTTAAATGCTATTCCTTTAAATTAAGTACAAATTCCTGGATAGATTAGGAAGTGATACACATTTCCAAAATGACAGATATACTCGTATTTGTTTTGTATTTTTGCATTTCCAGACATGCACACTTTTTTCCTAACACATACTAATAGTGGACATTAGCTCAAATTAAATCATTAAATCAAAAGCCCCATGCAAATATGCAGACTGAAAGTCAGGACTCTTTCATTAAACAACATTCAGCAAAGAAAAGACTTTAAATTCTGGTGACAGTATCCAATGTGCTAAAGGAAAAGGGACGCTGCCAGAAACTCCCATCTTTGAGGGGAAAAAAATATAAATTTTGTTTTTGTATAAAATCCAGTGTTTTACTTGGACTTGTTTAAATGTAATTACTTTGCTGTTGGTCATTTCTGTTTTCTTGAAATTGACAAGATCTGTAGTCAGCCACAAATCCCACTGACATACATGTATATGTAACACAGAATAAAGCCACCTCAAAGTCTAAGTTCTAGATCTTTGGCTTTGAAGAAAAGTTAGTAATCAGCCCTCCCTCATCCAGAATATTTCTCCCCCTTTTTCTTTCCTATGGCATATCTAATAAAATGATGAAGCTCCCTCTAGCTCTGCAAGAGGAGCTTAACTGGCCAATGATCCTCTACAGTTCCTTCCCATTTTCAAAAGCAATACTGAGGAAGAGCGAGAGCAGTATTTCCCTTACATAATAAGTGTTCTTGTTTTCATTCAGCAGTGTTCTCAATTGTACAACTTGAAAGGACACAGATAATATGTGAGAACATCTGCTACGAAATACAGAAAGTTAAATACTGCTTATTATCATGCAGCGTACTAAAGACCCTCTTAATTATTTTCAACTTACACTTTATTTACCAAATTCTTGTTTGAAATCTTAGATTGTTTGACAACCCAGCCATGGATGTATTGAAACAACCCCCTCCACACACACACACAAACACACCTCCATTCCACTTTTCCAACTGCTAAGTAAAAACAATGTAAAAAAGAATGACAGATAATACCATAGTCCCATATTAGAATCAAGATTTTAAGTACAGAGTGTCTCAATTCAAAACCAGTTTATTTGTATACACTGGTTTTCCAGAAAACCAGTAATGCCACTGGTAATTTGCTCACTGTATTTTCACCTACCATAATATTTACACATACCATTTGTAATGGCTTGTATTGTTTAATCTCCACTGCATTTCAGCATTGGATACTATGGAATTACAGTTATTTAGCAGGCTATAAATAATGTAGTTGGCATGTGCAATTGATATTTAAAATGTCTTACGACAACTGTAAAAGCCTCATTACAGACTAGCAAATCATTTCTAACAAGCAAGTTCAACTGATAAATACCAAAGCAAACCTGCAGTCTATGCTGCAAGCATGTTTGTTTTATTTCAACGATACACATTTAATGCAGTGTGCAATGGACCATCCACACAGACTATAAATAAGAAAGAAAGTGAACTTCCAAAGTAATATGGCTATTGTGAAGCTTTCTAAAATAAAACTAAAAAAAAAAAAAAGGAATTCTGAGTAACAACAGAAAGAATAGCTTAGTTTCCCCTCCCCCCTTTATGAGCTAGTGTCCAATTTCTTCTTTTCTGAACAGCTGTATTATCCAACTTAAGTTGCTCTGCTAATTTCAGTCCCACAAGGACTAACTTGGAAGGCAAAAAAGTACTAGAAAAGATCAATTTGCTGGGAAAGATCAAATGAGAAAACTGTGGGGACAGCACCAGGTCAGAGTGTGAAGAACTAAGCAGACCTGTTCTTCATTAACTTAAGCTCTCTTGGGACGTCACACACTACCTGTCCATGGGCTTATTGAACCGCCTAACCCTCGTCTCTGTACCATTCTTCTGGGCCCAAGTGAATCATATCCTGCTGCTGACAAGTTAGCAGGGGACTGCGGCTGC
This sequence comes from Larus michahellis, assembly GCF_964199755.1. Taxonomy (NCBI): domain Eukaryota; kingdom Metazoa; phylum Chordata; class Aves; order Charadriiformes; family Laridae; genus Larus; species Larus michahellis. The sequence continues at coordinate 36,013,436 of NC_133930.1, forward strand.
AACATGAAAGTACTTTTCTCTCTTGTCTAAATCAGGCAGATTTTTGAAAAGACGACACAGCACTGACTCGTGACATGGCAAGATGAAATGAGAGGTCTGGGCTGGTCTTCGAGCTGTGCAGATAAAAGTAATCAAATGACACTCCTGGAATGCAAATTGGCATTCTTGACTGCAGCAATTGCACAACCATGAAACATCTCTGACAGCAAGCAAGATTAGGACAAAATGTTATGTAAAGCACTGAACTCAAAAACTCACTAGAAAATTCAAACTGTAACACTTACATTTTAATATAGCAATAGTCATCTCTGCTTTTGTCTGTTCCTTTACTTTGTTTAATGTGATCACACACCCGTCTTTCACAAATAGCTCAGTAATAAAAATGCAATGTGATTAAAGACATAGAGCTGCTCAGTTTTTTCCCCTAAAATGCCAGTGTGTTGTATTTTTACAAAATAATGTACCAAGGCAGCGGGTTTCTGTTATGTGTGTAAGATGTGTGCTTAAGGAACACGTTCACAATCCCAAATCTTAAAAGGAGTTTCAAAATTTGCTCATAATAAATTAGTTTACAATTTACATTTAGATTTTCCTGCCTCTGGATCAGGCAAAGATGGATCATTTGAAATATTTAGTGAGTAAATTTTAAAATTCACGTGCTTTAGGAACTTAAAGCAGAACATACATAGAGCTAGATGGTTCATTAATACTGGACAGCTTAAAATGAAACTAGTGTATCAGACAGCTCATATGCCCCATTAAATTTCAGATTAAAAATTCCTGCAATTTTTAAGGGCAAGGAAAGTTCCACATACTTTTACAGGAACTTGGTATTCTTGTGCAGATCTGCTGATCAGGCTTATTAAATATTACTGTCTGAAATGAACTCAGTAATTAAACTGCGCACATTTGTACTCCGAAACTATGACAAAAACACTACCCCATTTTAAAATTCATGTATGGAGATGGGTTATAATACAGAGGGGAAATGGAAGATAATGAGAAATAAAATCCCACTTCCACTAAAACATATTTCAACGGCTGCAATGCACGGCTAACATACAGGTTAAGAAAAGAAATATGTAATATCCTGCTTTGATTTCTTACTTAAAAATAGCTTCAAACCATTTTAACTGTCGGCCAGACACACACAAAAAAAGACACTCGTTGCCACTTTAATCCTGGGTACACCGGATTATTACACGATGTCTTTTGTGCATCAATTTTACAACAGCTTGACTCTAGGGTAAATGGGAACCATCATAAATCGCATGCTGCTTTCAAAACCACTTTAATTTCTGTCAGCGTTACTGTAACCACAGTCCTGGGCACATGCTGCTTTTTCCCCCTCCTTTTTTTTTATTTTCTTTTTTTTTTATTGTTGCCTACATTTGACAGTTGCATCTCCTACACTCCAATTGTGGCTTTGATCACTGAAACAAGACATGTCATGTTAGGGAGAGAAGGGAAAAATACAAACCCTCCATCTCAAGCTCTCTCTTCATTCACACAGACATACACTGTATCTATAGTTTGAGTGCTGTGTATACATGCATACATGTATGTATGTATCCACATACACACATACATATACACACATATACACAAACATGTGTGTATGCAGGCGTGCCCATATGTATATTCAAGGCACACAAGACATATATAACATTACTGGAGTGAGATGACAAAAGCTGACTGAAAGCAAGGCAGTAGTCAAACAGCGATAGAAAATAACTACTTCACTGAGTATGGGCTGATTGAATATGGACTGTTCATCACTGAGGTCAGTCCACTTGTTAATACGAATAGTTACCATTATGCATGTTAAGTTCAGTCATGGCTCTAAACGTGCTTGTTCTTCGCAAGCTGCTTAACCTATTCTCACATCACAACCCAGACAAACGGACTTCAGTCAAATGAGGTCGTCAGCCATTTCGATTTTTAATTTTAAAATTAAGAAGTCGTGAAAGCCCAGACCCTGCTATTCAAAGGAGACGTGCATTTGCCCAGCACATGTAATAAAAGCAACAAAAACTTGCTCAAAGTTGTTTGGGGGGGGCTCCCCCCCTCCCTCTTACGGTTAGGGCATCAGCATAACTCTGCAAGTTCTGCTAACAATCGCTGATTGGAGAGGTGCAAACTGCAAGCACATGCACAACAAAAAGGAAAAGAGTTACGGAGGGAAGGTGGATTTACACGTCTGTCTCCCTGCCTCAGGCGTTGTTTCACACGCAAACACACAGCTCCTTCCCCCGCACTCAAAGGTTACCTTTACATTGTGTGCGAACCTTACTCATTTCCGAGCAGAAAGTGGTGTCCAAAAAAGAGCAGACCACCACCGTATGCCCGATTCAACCCCGCTCCACCTTCACTCGCTCTCCCTCCACACGCACACACGTTTTTTTACACTGAGCCCCTCATCTTCAGTGGAGGGAGGGAGGCGGTAAAAAGCATGTGGCCGTCCCATTTCAACCCCCCAAACTCACTTAAAAGTTTAGCACAGCTTCTTAAGTCATTCCTTTTTTTTCCCCCAGTCCACGCAGCACGGGGCTGATTTATTTATTTATTACCCTCCTCCTTCGCCTTGCCCGGCTGCTTGTTTATTTGAAGGCTGAAACACGCCGGATAGCGATAGCAAGGGCTGCTTGTGTTGCTGCACGATTTATTAATCAAATCAAACCAGAAGTAAAGGCTAGAATGAAAACGAGAAAGGCTGCTGGAAACTTCTTACCATCTCTGCATGCTGGGTTGTCAAGTGCACCCCCTGTCTCTCGATCTCCTCTCAGCGGCAGTGCCTGCACCCTTCCTTCTGCCTCTGGGCTCTCACCGCCTCTCCCTCCCTCTCTACCCCCCTCTCTCTCTCTCTCCGTCTCTCCCCCCTCTTCCTCCTCACTCTCTCTCACCCTCACACCTTCAGGTGATTTGAGCTAAAAAATAGAGATTAAAAAAAACAAAACAAAACAAAACAATAAAACAAAGATACTTCCCCCCCCTAAAAAAGAAAAGGCAACAGTAGCGAGACTCTCTGTCTCCCCCCCCCCCACCCCGCCTTCTCTCTGACTCCTCCAAAACTTCAGCCCCCAAAGTTCAGCCCGAGCAGCGAGAAAGAAAAGAGAAAAGCGCTTTCAGCGGAGAGCTGGAAGTTATGGGAGGAGGGACCCAGGTTCGGGTCAGAGCCTCCACAGGTTGGTTTGTTGTTGTTGGGTTGTTTGGCTGGGGAAGGGGAGGCGGCGGGAGGGGGGTGGGGGGGTGGGGGGGGAGGCTGCCAGCGGCTCCGAGAGGGCAGCGTCGCCTCTTCGGAACCCCTCGCTCTTCGGGCACGGACGGCTGACGAGGCGGCAGAGGGAAGGGGAAATCTTTGGGGGGGGGGGCGGAAAAATCACCCCCCTCCGCCTCGTCCCTCCACCCCTAAAACTTTCCGTGCCAGGCGGGGGCTGCGGCAGAAGCCGCCCGCGCCCAGCTGTCAAAAACGCCCAGCGGCCGCCGCCAACTTCGCGGCGCAGGGCCGGCCGGGCGCCCCTCTCTGCCTGCCCGCTTCCCCCTCCTCTGCCCGGTTCCTCCTCGCAGCGGCCGGCAGCCTCCTCTCCCGCTGGTTCTCCTCCTCCTTATCGGCTCCAGGCGCCGCCGGAGCGAGCGAGCGAGAGAAGGCGGCGAGGAGAAAGGTTGCGGGGGGGAGCTGAGAAAAGGGAGGGAGACGGCGGAAAAATGAAGTGTAGCCCAGAGGAGGGGGGTCAGGAGCCGGGGGGGGGGGGGGAAGGGGGGGGAAGAGCGTTAGAAGGAAAGCGAAAAGTTAGGCAGACGGAAAGTTTTTGGTTGTGGTGCCGGTTTCCCGCTTCCCACCCATTGCTCCATCAGCTCCCGGGGCTCTGCGGCGGCGGCGGCGGCGGCTGCTGCTCGATGTGGGGATCTGAAGAAATTTTTGTAAAAGGGTGGGTGTTTTGTTTTTTTTTTTGGTTGGGTTCTGTGTTTTTTTTTCTGTTGGGGGGGGGGGGGGGAGAAGGAGGGAGGCGGGAGGAGGTGAGCCGTCACGGTTGTACGTTCGCAGGGAACAGACACGAGTCACATCTGTGCGCGACACGGAGCCAAAAAAACCCCGGCCGAAACCCGGCCCCGCCGGCGCCGGGGGAAGCGCGGGCGGCCGCGGCCCTCAGCGCGCAGGCACACAACGGCCGCCGAGCGCGCCTCCGGACGGAGGGAGGGAGGCAGGCAGGCAGGCAGGCAGGCAGGCAGGGAGCGCGCGCAGGGGCCACGGGGGTGGTGGTGGTGGTTGTGGGGCAGGGCCGTTCGGCGCCCGCCCGCACCGCCCGCCCCAGGGTTCGGCCCGCCGCCCGGAACGGTCGCTCCAGCTGCGGCTTCGCCCCGGCCACCTTTCCGGCCGGCGCGGCCCCTCGGCGGGAAAAGAGGGCTGTCCGGGGACGTCAGTCCCCCTCTTTTCTTGGCGCCTTACCCCTGCAAAATCTCGCCTCGCCTCCCCCCACCCATTTATGTTCCCGGTTTGAAGGGCTCTGCCGCATGTGGCCCGCTCAGGGCGCTGAAGCGGTGGCAGGTACCTTATGGTCGGCAAAAGGGAAGGTGACAGGAGGCTCTCATTCTCTATCTACAGGTACAGGTACCCATAGCCCAGCCCATCCGGCCATCCCTCGTGTTCTGCCTGTGAAGGCGCCGAGGGTCACTAGCGCTGCCAAAATTGTCTCCCTTCCTCAGGCTCTGTGTCAAATATCAGGCTGGGAGCGGATCTTAAAAAAATTGAACGTGAGGAGAACTTTTCAGGTGACCGGAAATACAAATATTAGGACGTTTTGTCTCCTGCTCCCTCTTGGTGTGACTGGACAGTTTGGTGACCCAGCAGGCACTGAGAAGAATTGAGAGACCGGTCAAGTATAGAAAATAGATAGCTGCCTGGCACTTCAGATTTTTCCTGCATCTGCTATGGACTAAAACCACAGCAAACTCTTAATGTAATGAACGGCATGTCCCTATGAATTACCAAGTTTCCAGGCTTTTTACCAGATTTTGCCGTCTTTCTTATTTGTGCATTTCCTGTGCCTGTTGGAAGAGGGAAGGGTGAATGATCTCTATTAGTATCAAAAATCAGGTTTTCCAAAAAACTGACTGGATGTATCTCAGTTTCATTGTGTTTTCTGCGTATTCGTCAGACCTTCATCAGGCGTAATATGCATCATCTTGTGGACAGAATTTGCAGTGTCCACACTTCATCAGGGTTAGTTTCGATCTTTGAACTGTAGAGAGCGTGTTTTAGGCTAGGGCAATGATGCAAAAGCATTTTGCATTTTTTAGGACTTTGCTTTTTTTTGTACCTTGACCAACAGAGACTTAGAGTAATTTATGGTCATTCTAAAGAATTCACAGGACTAATTAAGCCATGATTTCATGAGTTTTCTGTCGAAGGGGAGAGATACGAAAAAACTAGTTAATTATTTCAGAGTCACATTTTATTGTACATAAAGCCGCATTTGCCCTTTTGAACCAGTGGAGGGCCAAGAAGTTGCCAAAAAATTGTGTTCACACAGCCCCCTAGTGGTTAAAGCCTTGGCAACTTCACATCCGTGTCTCCTCACATGAAGGAGGGAGAATCCAAACTAGCTTCATGCAGATTAAAAGTAAAGTGCTGCAACCTTAGCTCGCAAAAGGCATGGTCACTTGCTAGAATAAAGATATTCCATGCCCATTGCAAGGCTAATCTTTACTATGCAGTTTCACAGAAGTGAGTCAAAGACTGTAAGCAGTTGCATCTTTGTGAAAGAAAAGGCTTATAGTAGGTAGACAGCCATACAACTAAATTTGAAAACAACTTTCCTTACTACTCTGGAAAAGTGAGGGTTTTTTTTAAACTGGGGCTCGGCATTAGAAGGAGGTATTCCTATATGCACTAAACCAATAGATTACAGTGATAGTAACCAATATCACACACTAAAAATTTTCCCTAAGCTTTGATCTATCATTTCAAACAAAGAACCTGTCAAGTGTAACACAATCATTAATAGCTCCCAGTTACTTTATTTTTAAAGATTTTAAGTAGTTTTATATGAAAACTAATAATGCCTCATGGCGTCATTCCTTTGTTATCTTGCTTGATACTTAATTCAGCTTTTTTAAACCTCCTTTTTTTTTTCCACCTGTCAATAAGCCAGTGGCTTTTGTATTGACAGTATATTACAGCCTCTTGAAAGCTGCTGAGGAGATAAAATAGCTGGAGGCAAGTTGGCTGTTGGGAGTTTTGATTCTTGGGTTGACAGTATGGGATTACAGGATAAACATTGTGGAATAAGACAATTCTGCTCAAAGGATAAGCAGCAAAATAGCTAACTGGTGACATTTGAATATACATCATCATTAGACTTCAGACTGAAGAAGCTCCAAGCTTTTCCAAAATTTTGCAGCTTTCAGGCACATACAGAATAGTGTTTTAAATTTGTGCTGAGTTCTTGCTTTCAAATTTGCCTAATATGTGGTATATCCTGAGATAATCCTGAGAAGATAGGGACCTTGTTTAAATACTGTACCATCCACCTGCACAGAGACTTTTGGTTCTTTATATTGCTGTAGTGACTGTGATATCAGCACACATCATAGATACTGCAGGAAATGGCATCAGATCTTTACTTGTTTACTTCAATTAACACGTCAAAAGACAGGGCACAGACTCAAGCTGTGTGATTTGCGGACATCATGTGTAAGATTTCAGAGTAGGGGCAAAGCCTAAACTTCTCCTTGCTTTTTAGACTAATGATATTTGTTAGTGAAGAAAGCAGTGTCTCTAACAATTTCAGTCTCATCAACAGGAATATTTATCCTATACAGCAAATACTTTCTCACTGTAGTTTTCCTTCAAAACCAGTTATAACCACCATAAGGAATTAGTGGTACTCATTGGTCTGAGATTGATTAGCATGAACAAAGTTAGTTAGAAACATATTTTTCTTCACTTTTATTTTGATTTTCCAGATTGGAGTACTGAGATGTTGCAAGTTTGAGATAGAGTCTGAGTAAGAACTGCAGCTTGAGAGGAATGCAAGTATAAGTCATCTAAATTGTGATGTCTCCGGAGTGTGGTATTTCTCTGCTGTCTTGACCTTCCTTCTCATGGAAGGAATTTACGGTTCACTTGAATCTTCTCCCCATTTTGAAAATTTGGAGGTGCAGTCCAGAGGATGTGTCCAGAGCAGAGGCGGGACATAAGGCACCAGTAGCCTATAGGTGCCTATAGCAGCAACATATCAAACTGAAATCCTCCATATTTTGGTGGGTGACAAGGTGAGAAAGAACACTTCTAGAGAATGGTATAATTGAAATGTAAATGAAAAAACAGTTCACCAGTAGAAAGAATCTCCAACAGAGAAATTATGCCCAATCCTGCATATAAAACCTAATTTCTGTAATCCACAATGAGTCAAGCGGAGAAGAACCTAATTCAGTGTAAAGATAACCCATCAGCATTTTAGACCAATACTGTTATGAAGTCCTAATCTTGTTACTCATTTTATTCAGAAACATGGCTGTAGCATCCACATGCATACTCAACATTTATATTAAGTTCCTATGCTGACTATTACTCTGCAATAGGTAGCATGCCTAGTATGACTTACACAAAAGGTAGGCTCCTACTTCCTATTAGAGATTTATCTTTTCCCTTTTAATTTATTTTCTTTTTTTTTCTTCTTTTTAAACATTTTTATTTGAGTTTTATGTTAGTTAGTCAGATTCTGACATTTTGGGAGAACTTCAACCGTCTTCAAGAATTAGGAAATAATATCTGGGCATTTATTATAAAAAAAGGGTCTAATGCTTTCCCTGGCAAACTAAAATTTCCTGGTGTTCTAGAGGAAGAGTGTGAAATTTGATGCAGTGTAGGCAGGGCATCAAGGATACTACTTCTGAAGGAGTTCACCTAAACTTCGCTATGGGCTACAGGGACCTGAGCCAAGAAGTGAAAAACTAGTGACCAGTTTTGTTTAAAGTGAGTTGCTGGGGATTACACAGGATTTAAGAGACAGGGGTAGAATCAAATTGTCCAGGGTGGGATTTAACTGCTTCACCTGCTTTAATTGTAGGTCTGTCTTTCTCTTTCTGTCTCATTCATCACACACCTTAAAAGTTCAGCAGTAGATTAAGCAGCAGTCTTAACAAAGAAGCTTCATTCATTATACAGACACTCATTTTCATTTAGAGAACATCACCCATTCTGTGTACTTGATACAGACAGGTCTTGCAGGGAGAAAACAGTACATGCTTGTACAATTTCAGACACCATGTACTCATCACATGAAAGGGCTGAATTAATGTTGTATAGACACTCATAAGGAAAACATTTCTTAACTTCTGAACATGTAACTTTCTAACCCCTGTTAACCAACTGACAAAATTCACTGTAAAGTTCATGGACGTATGTCAAATAATAATACAGATACTTTAGTGTTCTAAGTCAAAAGCATTTTTGTCATTCAGGAAGTGAATTTAAGAGCAGCTAATTACGTTTCCTTTGCCTTTTGCACTAAAATTCTGAAGGTGATTTGAAGTCTTTCCAGCACTTAAGTATTGCTAGATCCTCCCAGTCATAATGGTGTTTTTTTGAGATGAAAAAAGGTTTTCTGCAGCATATCCATCTTTTTTCTTTTTGTACCATAGCCTCTGTACACAGTGTTTTCTAACTCTCTTTTAAAGGTTGCTACCACACAGTTTGATTTATTCTAAACTTTCCCAAATGCATTAGCAGATGTTCTTAAAGACAAACGTGCTTCCAGTACTTTATGAGCTCAGCTGAAAGAGTATATATTAAAAGCAATAGATATAGGTGTTACTTTGTAGTTCTGCAACAGCTTGTAAGGGACATTCGAAGGTTTTAGACATGAGCGAAGAAAAAAAACCTGTTCAGCCCACTTTAGAGATGAAGAGAATAAGGTACAGTAAGTTTCAGCAAGTTCCTTAAAGTAGTAAAGAAAGTAAAAATACTTATTTTGGATCTATTTGCTAGTTCTGTGATCATCTTTTCTCCAATAAGAATACACACATTTATATTTAAGAGCTCTCTAGTTTCACGTTTCTTTCTCTGTTGTCACTTCCAATCTCTGTCCATCAAAATTGTTTTCTGTAGCTTGGTAATTGCTAGTCAGAGACCACACGTGGTGTTCTATATGCGTTCTGGAATATGTCTCAGCTTATCTCATATAACACTTGAGGGTATTTTTCCCAAGTGAATCTCAATGTTTTTCAGTTCTCTTAGTGTTTTACCATTTGTTTTCCTTATATTACTCCAGTCAAAAGTGATTGCCTTGGAGAGTTAGTTACAAGCATGATGGGAAAGTCTCTCTTTTTTCTTACCCAGTTTAACTGCTTTAGTCTTGAACTTTAATTGTTGATGGGATGTTACTTCTTTTATCCTGCTATCTTACAGTAAGCATTTTTGCACTTAACTTGCTTTCGTAAATGACCTTTAACAAATAAAATGCCCCAGTCACAGCCAATAGTGATTGGTGGCTCAGTATCTTAAAAGCAACAAAAATGTCAAATGTAATATTGGAAGGCAAGTCACAAAATCTGTCATGTCGAGTCTTGAAAGATTACTGCTAACATTTCCCTACTTTTAGCAGAACAATTTTTCTGCTATTTACACCTTGCTTAAATGGAGACTTAAAATGGATGTGGCAACCTAAGGTGAATTCAGTACAGAACATTAAAGCAAGCTTTAAGTAAAGTGGCATAATGATTCCTTAAGCATCATAACAACTTTATTCCTTTTTTATTTCTTTTATAATTGCTTCAAATATTAAAATACAATTTGATTTTCATGTCAAGAGAAATAAAAAAAGGCAGAAGAATTGACAGCTTCATCCTTGCCTTCTTCCCAAAGACCAACTTTTAGATTTTGACCTCTCCTAGCAGAGGATTCAGCTACTCTTAACAGCTACTTACTAGGGCTTGTTTGAACTTGAGCTTGGTTCTAAGCCTCACTTCCAAAGATCTAGTTAGAATGCCAGACTCTGGCTGCTCTTGAGTACAACTACTTTGTTGAGGACATCTGCTAGACGACTTCTCTTTTGCACATTGAGGCCAGGTGCAATTGCAAAAAGAAAGTGTAGACTTTGCTATAGGCATTGCTTAAAATCTGAGGAACCTGGAGAAACTAGGAAATGAAAATACTGTGTCCAAAAACTACTTAGCTTTTTGAAGTACTTTTTCATCCATGCACTTCTACCACTGGATCACAAGCCAAATACTGTTCGGAATTGACAGTGCTATCCAGATAGAACTCTGAATTTAATTTCTGTCCTTTGGCTGCCCCACTTTCAGTTAGTTTGATTTTACATCCACAGGGTTCATCTTGGACCTTGGACCAATTTCTCCAAGTTTGTGGATGACCTAGTTGTATTTTCTGAATTAAAAATACTAAATTGACCCCACCTGTATACATGCATATATATATATAAAATGAATAAAAGGAATTTGTTCCATGTGTACACCAATGGACAATGAGAGTAAGGCAAATAGTGAACTGTTGGCTAAATGGTTCTTTTTAAAACCTCAAAATGTTTTAGAGTAAATTCAAAAATCAAATGCGAATCTTCCAGTATTCTTAACTCTTCTAGTTCATGAGTCTCAGTTATGCAGGGCAGGAGAGTCTTTCATTATATTTTATTTCAATGATAGAAAAATTTGACTTTCTACTATGAAAGCTAGTTTACAAATATGCTTAGAGAGACTTTCCGTAATCCACCCTACCAGTACTGTGACTGAATACCTTTCTCAGAGCAGAGCTAGATGTGAGGAGGACAGGGCAATGGCTTTAAAGAAGAGACAAAGGAAGTTACACTTGAAGGAGTGCAAGAAACTCTTTGTGAAATACTCTCCCAGAAAGGCGGGCTATTCTTAGAATATGGCATTAAGTCTGTAGCAACTGAAGTTCTCTGTGTAAAATTATGCCATTTATGGTGAGCATTTTAATGTGACCCTCTATTTCTGATTTCTTAGGTGCATCTGAGAGGCTTCTGTATGCACGTATCCTCTGCCCTGCGACTTCAGCAAACGAGTATACCATGTGCAAGCAAAAGACCTATTTATGTTTGATACATATAAGTAAAAAAAGTAGCACTCTGATTGCCTTTGTGATCTGGACACCACAATTTCAAATGTTTTAGTACTCAGAAGCATCAAAACAATTATAACAGTTGCTGCAAAAAAATAGAAGCCATATAATAACACACACACACTCCCCCGAACCCACCCCACTCCTCACAGCCCCACCCCACCCATGATCTTGCACTGAGAAACAGCGTTAAAACCTGTCCCAGTCCAAGGTGGCAACATCTTTCCACAGATCGCTGTGATGAGGTCAAGTTTCTTCTGCCTGACCTGTTACTGCCAATTAGTGGGTATTGCTCTGACAGCAAACTAAATTTATTACTACTAAGGAAGAAATGCCACAAGCTGTGAGATAAGAACTTTGACAACTGTTACACAATCAAGATCTCAGTAGCAGTTATTTGGCATCTTCAGTTCGGTGACATGACTAGCAACTGCAATATTTGAGCTTAAAATATCAGCTTTACAACTCCATAGCCTGTACTGAATAATCACAGAATTAGCTGAATCTTCAGATACATGTGCCTAGCAGCTACAGTCTTGTGGGTTTTGGTGGTGTGGAAAGTACGTGAATCCAAGCTTTATTGTCAGTGCCTCCCATAACATTATTGCTATTTCCTGTTTCAGTCTTTAATAATATAGGGCAGGTTAGGGTTTCAATATGTTTTCTTCTCTTTTTTTTTGCCTTGAAAGTTTATAGAATGGTTGAAATACAGTCCAAGTCACATTTTTAAAAGGAAGCTGGATAGTTACTGTCTGCATTCTTCTAACTCATTTCACATATTTCTCTTAAAAGACAAAAAGTACTTCCTTGTAACCGCTTCAGCTTTTTTGTGTTCTTATTCCTTTACAGACCAAACACGCAGACACACACACATGCACTAGCAAGCATTTCTTAGTGCTCTGTAAGAGGTGTTGATAGAATAGAAATCATTACTTAAAAATGGGAGCTAAAATAAATTCTGTATGTGACAGGAAGGATGATTTTTAATTGGAGTGCCACGTTTATGCGGAGGAAAGACGCAAACATCTGGTCCTCCATCTATAGTTTTAGGAGGCATTTATTCAGGAAATCTGTTGTAGAAGCATACCAATGGATAAATTTTTCCAGTCTCCAGATGAAAATGCTCTTCATCAGGAGCGCAACTAGCTTAGAATATCTCATTTAGTAACAGACAGGCATCAAAACAAATACATAATGAACTACTTCTAGCTCTCATAGTACTTCACTCTCTATTTGCCTTATTGAAAAGAACTTTACTCACCTCCAGGTTTTAAAGCACTCTCACCTCCAGGTTTTAAAGCACTTTATTGTATTATCGTAAAGTCTAGGCCAATAACTTGGTTCTAAATTTAATCACTGATACCAGTAAAAATAAATCTGTCAATATAAAGTATCAACAGGTTACTGGTATTGTGTCTTTTAGATGAAAAGTAGGCATTGTGATGGTGAGCAGGAGACACAAACCATTCAGCATCAGCACTGTATATGATGAAGAGAGGTATGTTACTTCATTTTAAACTGGATCTGTGAGGTCTGTATGTCACCTTGAATTAATGCAACTGCAGAGTTTTGGATCTGGATGAAATCTCAGCACTTCTATCTGTATTGAGACAAGATTTGTATGTGTAGAACGTGTCTAAGAGCTAATGGTCCAGAACTTTCTAAAAAGTCGCACTATACCCTCCATAAGTGGAGGGTATAGTGCGGAGTATGTGTATACATATATCCAGTACTTCACTACCTTTAATGGTAGATTTTCCTAATAGCTAAACAAAATATTTTTTTCCCTATAAATAAACTGATTCCTTCTTGTCCTATTCTAGACAGACCTCATAGCAGACTTTTGAACACTGGAAAATTTTCATCATGTCCTCTTCAGACTTCCACCTTCACATAGATGAAACAATGCCTTTTCCTTTAAGCATTCCTCACAGGTTGTATTTCTGAAAATTATTAGCACTCTTGTTGCTTTTCCCTGAGTACTACTCAACTTACTATAAATGTTAGCAAGTTCACTGGACTGATTTGCAAATAGTTTTCTAGCTGAAGCTTCACATGATCCATAGACAATAGAGTAATTACCTCGTGTATTTTACATACAATGATTTTGTACAATGATTAAAATGGCATTTGCCTTTTAATACCATGCTGATCTAGTCAGTTTATGTTCCACCGTAGCTTAATCTCCACATCTGTATTACTGCGATCCACAATATCCAAGGTGATAGTCTTTTTTATTTTTACCTTACTGTGTTGTTGTTTACCAGTTACTTTTAAACAATCCCTTCTTATCTGCTTTCAGTTTATCAAGACCATATAAAATATGCTTTACTCTGTCACCAAAGTTGTTACTAAAATTATGATCAACTTGTAATTGTCAAAATTCCTCTGTTCCAATAAGCCAGGCATTTCAAGACACAGATGAGACAAGTAGTTGTGACTCTGCTGATACAAAGATTGACAGCTCAGTTACAAAAACAGTACAGATGTTATCAAGTGGGACAGAAACCAAGCTAATAAATGCTTTTACATTATTCTAAACCCCCATTGTAGATAGCCTGGTAGCTCTGTGCAGAATTAGCTTGTATCCTGAAAAGCTTATCCATTCAGGTTTGACTACAGCCTTGCCAGTAAAGCACAGTGGAGTTACACTGACAAACTAGCGAAGACCCGTGCCGCCTTCTCTGAAAACTACCTTCTAAGACCTACCCAGGATAATAATTTTTGTGGATGCTAAGCTCCGGTTGGCTTGACGTAGAGCTGTACATTTACTTAACATTGGTAGAAGCACTTAACATCAGTAAAAACTAGATCAACCATAATGACATATTCTCAAGTTTGAATACTGTATTTCAGATTTCCTGGTATTTCATGCGTGGCCCTCTTCTTTGTAAAATCACCCTGAGAACAGCAACAGTTCAGCATTTGCCTGCTGTGCATCTTCAGAGATTCTTGTATGAAAGATGTTATATAGACACGAACATAGCTGTCTGTTTGGTCAAGTACGCAAAAGCAAGGAATCAAATTGAAGTCTTTTGCACTGTCTTGCAGACCACTAACCACAGTAAAGATATTTGGCTGGCCCAGAACTAACATGTGATACTTAAGTCATATCCAGACTGGGGATTTCTTAAATCACTGTATTCTCAGGAAGAAATAATTTTTGGACTGAGGGCAGGATGATTGTTTTGTCTTCTTGTAAATCTTTTCAGATACTAGCTGTGATTACACTATGAAATAAGAGATCTCTCCAGTGTGATATTCACTAAATGAATCACTCAGATCACGGCCAAAATTAGAAACCTGTGAAACTTATAGGACTGTCTGTTCAGAGTAGAAAAGTATTTGTTTGCAGAAATGTGTTTATGTAAGGAACAAGAATCAATTCAAACAGCGGAATTAGACAGCTTTCAGGTAAAGGCTGCCCAAAGATACATAGCACTTGCAAAGTTGCAAAGCCTTTAGGTGTATTAGAAGAAATTAGTTTGTCTTATGCAGACGGTACTACGCATCTGAATTTGACTTTTAAAAATTGTTCCACATTTAAAATTGGTTACAGTAGTCTTTATTAGTACAGAGTTTCAAGAATGAAAGCGTTCAAGCCATGCAGGAAACGCAAACGCACGCCACACAAAGGAAAGTTTGGATCTGTGAATTAGATCGGATAGGTTGAGAGTAATTTCACCCTATGCTTTAATGCGTAACTCAGGCACAATTTAACAAGGAATGGGTATACTTCATCCCCTCTTGGTAATTTTCATTCATGTTCATGTGTCTTGTGAACTTCCCTCAATCATTTGTCATTAAAATCAGTTCTACTGGCAGTCAGGTCTCCACGCTGAGAGCTAGGAAGGAAAATAGTTATGATTAAAGAGACATACAGCTGCTATTACTAACCCTGAATAGTTTATTTTGGACACCCTAGAATATAACTTTCTTTTCTTTTTTTCCCACTTTTGGGTAAAAGCTTGGGTGTGTGCTTGAAAAAACAGGTGTCCAACAAGGGTGGAGAATGCCCATTTGTTATCTGATTCTGCTGTTTAGGCAGTGTAGCGTATTTGAGATAAACAGCAACATTGAAAACAACATAGTTGTTATCATTAATTACTTAAGACAAATAGATATATTTACTTTGATTTCCACAAACATAGGACTCTTAGTGAGAGGGGCCACAATCGCATTCAGCCTAAGCCCTTTCCTATAGCTTAAAAGAAATTTCAGACTCTACATATTTTTATCTTATTTTTTGTGGTACATTAAAATAAATTCTGTAATTGCTTTCCCTTATTAACATCAATGGAAGGGCAAATAAGTGGAAGCAGGTCATATTCAAAATTCTGTTGAATGCATGAAGTGAACAAAAGTAACTGCTTTCAGTTCTCTTAGAAGGAACTAGTAGTCCATCTCAGGAAGTAGTTAACTACTTGTCAAACTCTTCAGAGAAGTTTGTGTTGATATTGTTTAATAATGCAGTTTCTGTACCCTTAGCAGATCATCCAGGTACAAAAAGTGTATTGGTGTTTAATTATAAGCAACTATTTTAAAGAACACCTGTTGACACCGATCATTCAATCCTTAGTAACGTTGACAGCTGCACTTCTAGACAGTCTACCTGATTCAGACACTTATTTTCATCCTACTGCAGAATTTCTTCTGTGAGTACTCAGAATTGCTTGTCCCAATGTATTTTGCCCTCTATACTGATCTAAAACTTCCAAGTGACTTATTTAACTAAATGATTCCTCTCCTTGTTCTAGTTCTGCCACTTTCTCATGTTATCATTGGCTGCTGCTTCTCTAGTCACCATAAACAGCTGTATTCTCAAACTCTCTCCACTTCTTCCTCTGCTGTCCATGTTAGATAGTATAATCTCCAAAGAGTAGTAACATTCAACTAGTAACTAACAATGACTTCTCTTTTAACCCTCAAGCGACTTATCTTTCACTCTCTTCCTTTCCATCCTGAGACAGAATTTCTTCCATGAATTAAAAATAAGGAAAAGGATTGAGTATTTAGATGAACCAAAATTGACATGGAAATATATAAATTACTCAACTAATTTTCCACATAAAATAATTTATACAACATATATCACATTAGTAAATATAATTCTTACTTTGGAGTGCCTTTTGGCACTTAGTAGTAGCAAGCATGTCTTCTGGATCAAAGATGCTGTGATCTTAACATATATATTATAAATTCTTTGTATCAGCAGAAGTACTTTTTCAAGACTGCACTTATTTTTACATATTAACAAAGATGCTATTCACAACCAGAGGTACATACCAATCTGTAAATACTAGAAGCAGTTACTCTAGAGGAGCAATATCTCATGGGGCACTCCAGGGATCCTTGGGAAAATTGGGTTCAATTTTTTTTTCCCTTCTTAGATGATCTTAAAGGTCTCTTCCAACTGTAATGATTCTGATTCTACAATTATTCTTTTTTTGTGTGACCTCAGCCAAATTACAGGCTCTTTGTGGTTCAGTTCCTCCTGTGTAAAATGGATGTTACAAGAAGTTTCCAACTTACAGGAATAGAGAGATGTACACTCAGCTATGAGATGAAGACAGTGGTCATTACATATACTACACTGCAATAGTGCAGCTTTTGACAAAAAGAAAATTTTTTCATCTGTACAGGAGATCAAGCTCTCTTGGAACTGTGTAATTTTGTGCAAATCTTACAAATTTCTGCTACAAATACAAGGTGTATTTCCTGACTTTGTTGCACCTAGTGTAAACATATGGCAGGGTAAATTTTTATAAAATTATAGAAATATTCCAGAGCACTCCAGTGTATGCTTTTCTGCCACTAGGAAGAGGCTGAGAGGGCAAAATAGACGATAGATAAAAATTACATTGCTGAGACACTGCTAAGATACAATTGTGAGAAGAGTAATGAAAAAGCTCACTGTACAGAATCCATTTAATGGCTTGTAGCAAAGGCAGGCAAATGGAGATTATGATGCAAGGCAACGTAGTAATGTTTGTGAAGTCCCCTGTTAAATGAAAGGAAAAAATTGAACATGTAGAACAGATAAAGAAGTATAAGAGCTTGCATATAAAATAAGGAGGAATGGAAGAGTTGGATACATAGCCTCTGTCACTTACCCCTATCTTTCAATTTTTATGTCATTTTTGCAAGTAAAAAGTAGTATCTGATCACTTTATTTCTACTGTAGTAAATCGATCGTTTTCCACAATACAATTTACACCTATGTTTTCTTTCCTGATTTGAGGCATATATTCAATTATCTTTCAAATCTTTTACAGGTTTTTTTACGGTATTTCTTGTTTTCATAATCTCATTTGCCTGCCCTCAAACACCTTTCTTCCATTTGCTTCCAAACCAATCTTTGATGCTTTTAAATTTCATTTTCATTTAGTTCTGTATGTTGAAGAAATATTTCCCTTAAGATTTTAAGACAGTCAAAAATTATACTAAATACAACATAGCTACTAGCGAAAAGAGACAAATTATTTTTCTTTGGAGAACTAGCATGCACAATGCCATGAGTTGCATCATGTAGTAAAATGTGGATGCTTTTCGTCCTTCCCTAAAAAAGTGCTCCTAAAAATATTCAAATGCAACAGGCAAATTGCATGCCTTTCTAACATTTGGGAGCAAAAAAGGCTCCTGGTCAATTTACTATCTACTTTAGGTCTATTTACTTTATATTATTTCAGAATATGACCATCAGTGAAAAGGCATCAACACTGAAAGTTTTGTAATAAAACTCCTGCATCACTACAGGGCTTCCTTCCTTCCTTTATGAAAGCAAGTCATTCATACAGTACTCTTAAGAAGGAACCAACTATGTAGTAGACAGTACCAATTCACCAAGGTGGGGAAAGAATTTGGATATAAAGGCATTCAGCCTCAGGAAGGGGAGAATCTGCAGGGCAACAGATTACAAGTGGTCAGAAAGAGAAGTATTGATAGAATCCAGCAAAGACAAAGCAAAGAAAGTGACAAATCTCAAAGAGAATGAAGAAGAGAAAAGTGTCCCATCAGGAAGACGGCAAGTATTGTCATGAGGCAAGGAAGGGCAGTACTTGCAGAGAAGACAGCAAGAGGCATTTGGTTAACTGCTGAGAGAGACGAATACCGTCAGAAAAAAGATTATGTTAGGGTCAGCTGTGGGGTCACTGATTATGGAAAAAAGATACTTAGAGGAAAAGACACATGGAAGAACATTTAGACTATTAGAAAGCTTAGAAACTTTTAGACTGTTATTCAAAGAAACTGTGACCACAGAAGCTGTGCACTTACTAAATATCAGAGTGAAAAATAGCATAAAGAGGCCACAAACACAAATAAGTAATGACCAGAGCACCACCTCAGAACAAGCTCAGGCCTGCAGAAATAATCTGAGAGCCCGAGGGGATTCAGCTTCAAAGGGAACCCTAGATGCTAGGTATAGAACCCATGGGATTTGTTCTGTATTCTTTTGGAATGCCTATGTACTCATGTAGGGCATGAGTCAAAAATACTTATTTTACGACAGGTCTTTCCATCTCTTTTGAGGCTGGAAAGTATTATCTTAATTTAATAGATTATTTAGTTAGTAGAAATCTGACAAATGTCAATGCTACGTTACAAGAGACAAAGCTGCGAAGAAATAAAATATCAGGCTTTTACTACTCAAGGTAGTGCTGATTGTACTCTTCATGAAGTAGGTTCCTGTTGACTGCTGAGTCCTTGGTCTGTAAGGCCTAGTGTTGATACATAAATCCTCCTGGTTAAGCTTTACACTTCTTTCTCTCCCTGTCCTGAAAATACTTTTTTCATTGTAGATTGATTAGTCTCTAGTCACAATAAGTGGTAAGAAAATGGAAACAAGTTTCTCTCAGGTATTTGTTCAAGGTTTTCTGGGAGTGGTAAAAGATGTTCTGACTATGAACACCTGTAACTGTGGCCAACAGTTCAGCTACTCCATAGTTGCTGTAACCAGCATGCCTTTCCACACCTTTCAGCAATATTGCACTAATTTTTGATTCCAGAAGTTAAAGTCTGTCAGTATAGAAGAGCAGATTCTTCAGTTTTGGTGAGGAAAAGTGAGCTTAGTGAGAATGGGGCAAAGTGATATTTGGTCACCTTATGTGGGAGGAGGAGACAAGGCAAACAGTGGTGATGACAGAAAAAGCATGTTTGGCAGAAGTCTGCACCATTGACACGGGGCCAACTGCAAAAACATATACTTGCGCTTAAGAATAAAAGGCTGGACAGTAAAATGTCTTTTGTTCCTGTGATTTTTTTTTCTGTTTCCTCTTGATACTTGCTAGGAAAGGACAATAAAGAGATAGAGCCAGACAATCTCTCTGCAGTGGGAAGAATGGAAGACAGGAAGGGGACATCTTTGTATATAAGTACAAGATTGCATAGCTTAATAGCTCCCAAGGGAGCAGATATTTCTACCAGGGGAAGAAAAAAAAAAAAAAGCAGCTCCTTAGAGATACCAATGACAAAACTACCCTGGTTTCAGAAGCTTCTATTTCTTGCATCAAAAATAACAAATGGAGTAGTAACAGAGGCACCTGAGGGAGGTGAGTAAACTGAGACCCCCAATGAGCAGTATCCGTACCATTCAGGGAGAACTAAAGATCATCCAGTTCAGTGTGCCAAAGTGTTTATAGCTTACATCCCAAGTTTCTCCTCTGCGCTCTGCTGAGGCTTTTGCCAAATCCCTACATACATTAAAAATACTAACCATACTCCATACTTGCTTGACAGACTGCTTATCGGTGGAGAATACAAATTCATCCTGGATACTAAGTTGTTCTAGCGCGTAAAACAGTCATATACAAGGATGACCAGTAGTGATTAAGCTATGGTACTACACAGAAGTTCCTCCATGTGAATTGAATTAATTGATTTATTAGTAGCAAAATAGCCAGGTGGGTCAGGCTAATTAAGACTATGATTGCTAATTGCCAACACTGGGGACAGTATGAGTGGTTGCAGAGGCAATAGATGCAGCCTGTTTGTAACAGCTCTGTAAACTGCTAGATAGTTAAGACTGGGGAAAAAAAAAATAGGGGAGAAGATGTTTCTGAGGATGGAAGTGTAACTCATTGTAGGCTCCAGTCAGATAAGGTGAAAGCAACTGGTCGTATAGAGAACTTTTGTCATTCCTTAGCAGTCTAGACCAGTGGTCTCCAAAGTGAGGTGTGCACAAGATAATCCACTGGGGTGCAGGAAGAAAATATTTTTTGTACATTTAATAAATAAATTATTAAAAATGAAGTATTTAATTTTTCTTTATCTCATCTTTTTGTACATTCTGGTTTTTGGATATTTTATAATGTACTTAACATGTTAGTATAGTAATACATGTATATAATGTAGAAATTGTATTGTATTTGGAGTCCACTGGTGCAGTTTAAAGTTCAGAATATTTCTCCTTCATGTTTCCAGTTTTCTGTGTATTTCAGTTTCTCTGGTATACTGGATAATGTCAGGTAGTTTGGCTGCCAGGTTTAGGTGTTTTAAAGAAAAAAGCAATACAACGTGGTTGTTGGTGTTTGTAAAACTTAAGATATAAACTTGACATTCGCATGCATTTAAAACTGAATGTTTTTCTATAATGCTTCGTAAAACATACAATACAATTGTAGAGCCAAATGGGACCAAATGATTGTTATTTTCATATTGTTTGACTAAACAAACGCTATGGATAAAGTGCTGGCTGTGAATGCATGATCTAAATTTGGAAAATCTATTTTAATAAGTCTATATGACCATAGCTGTATTAAAACTAAAAAATTCCAGGTAGTACATGTATTGTAGAAGGCTGAGGTTTTAAAACCTTAGGTTTTGTAGATCAAAGAAATGAAAAGATCCCACAACATATCTCTATCTATGGAATTGCTATGGGAAGATGTTTTAAAGCAATATCAACATTGTAATTTTTTGAAGCATTTCTTACTCTGTACTCATCTAATTTATGCTAATTTAATTTCAAAAAATCTATGTCATTTTTTATACTGAACATTAGGTTCTTCATACTTTGTCCTTTATCAAGGACTACATAGTTCTGGATGTTCCTGTTCTTAGCGTACCTCTCTTCTTTTCTCATTAGTAAGTGAACCAGAAAATTTACTCAATTAAAACAAGATTCTTGTTCCTTTCAGTTTGCGTGCCAAAACTGGTAACCTCTTTAGATGCTGACACTCTAAGGTGTCTTAGAGTGAACCAATTTCTAAAACTTACTCAGTGTTGATAGTGACACTCAAAGAACTGTCTTCTGTTCTCTATTCTTCATAGATTAACTGAAGGATATTCAGATATTTTATATTTATTATTTATAATTATTTATATTTAAATATGAATACATTTAGATATCAATATTATATATAATTATTTATATTTATTCAGATAAATATTTTAGCATGTTCTAAAGGAGACTTCTGCATGTGTGATTTTTTTTTTCCTTTTACCATAGCTTAAAAGGCAAAAGTGAAACATCACATTGTATTAAAGAAATTCTGATTAGTAATCGATTCTAATGAATAATGATACTTGCAGAATTGCTTACCCAAATATAATTCAATCACAATCACAAATCATTTTGTCTTGTCTGTTTTTGCCAACATACATGGCAGGCTTGTGGGAGGAATGTTTATTTCCCACACTATTTGTATCTGTTTAGTTGTTTTTTTCCTAAGTCACTGGTTTCAGTCCACTTAGCCAGTATTGGATCTTTTTGCTATGGTGCCACCACCTCATTTAATTTTCTCAGTGGGAGAAGTTGTGGTCCTGAAAAAGCTGCTGGAATCAGAATTTCCCCAGCAGACTCTTTTTGATTCTTACGTTTTCTTGAACATCACATGCTTTTCCTAGTGAATTGTAGTAATTATTTGGTAAATAATGAACATTTTAAGGATTATTTCTTTTCAGAGAGGTTAACAATATATAGCAATTCTGTGGAATTCTCTTTTGTTTAGCTTCAGTCTGATCTTTATTCTCCTGAGCATAAAATGTTAGGCAAGTTTTTTTCAATGAGGTGCCTGTGGGAATTTTAAGTGCATTATTTCACTAAGCAAAGTGAATGAAATCTATTATCTATCTGTATACCCTTTCTATCTCAAAACATTAGTTTTCATTTAATTTTTGGATCTTGTTTTGATAGATGGCTGCCAAAGGATTTGTGTACAGTCTTTCCTAAGACCTACCCCATATGTCATTATGTTCATGTTTCTGTGCTGCCACACAAGTTGTCAAAGATGCCACATTTTTTCCTTTTCTTCCTATCTGACACATCACTGGCATTTGTTTCCAGTTCTGGTTTTTTTTTTAATGTTTGAAATTATATGAATTATATGTCTTTTTAAAGCTACTTTAGCATTCATTCCTCACTTGAATGATATTCTGCAGTAGTTTTTACCCCTTCTGTACCGAAAATAGAAGAAATGTAAATGTCACTTTCTGACCTCATGTCAAGAGCTTGTGGGGTTTTTTTGTCTTGTTCTTTTAGAAATATTTTAGTTATCTGTTTAGGACTAGATAATTCTTGCTTCAATTAGGGACAAATCAACAGTAATATCCTTGCTTTATAGCTTAGAAATATTCAGTCTGTAGCCTGAACTGTCTGCTGTTAAGCTAAGAAAGTGTTGTATGCTTTAGGTGCTGCATAGGTATGATGTGCACAGCCTTGAGATATACCCCTGTACAAACTCCAGCTTGTGCAAAATGCTAAAATCAGCATTCTTATTACTGCTTTGGTCTCGCACAACATTGCTTAAATAGTTGTATGGGCAACACATTCAGTTTTACTGTTCTTGCAAGAATACATTTTGACTTGCAAAACAATACTGCAATACAGAACATCCGCTTTCTGGATCTGTTGTCTAACTGTGTGCCTGCCGTTCACCTCCTGAGGTCTTACACTGCTGACCTATGGCCTGACAACTCAAATTTATTTGAAGACCTTTTATATATCTCTTTCAGCTGCTACATTGCTCAAAGATGGGACCGAGTGTTGTCTATGGAGGGACAAGATGTATCACATACTTCAGGTTATAGATCAGAGCTCAAACCTCACTGGTTCCCTTTGGCTTAAGCTGATTAACGGAGCTCTGCCATTAATATCTGTGAAATATCTTGGCAGACCCATCTGAGAGGTGGTAAGTGCAAAGTGTATTGTGTAAACAAGTTAACTGTATCAGTTATTTTTCTCTGTGAACAAACGTATTGGTTTTTAATTGTTATTTTTAATGGATCAGAGTAAAATATTGTTCTGTTTTATTTGATCTCTGTCCCCTGGTGGGCTTTCTTTTTTTCTCTCTTTCCACAGTGTGACATTTTCCTCTTTAGACTTTTAATTATGCCTCCAAGGACCTCCTGTATTAGCAATGGTGGTGGCAGTTTACCATTCTCAGAGCTAACCCAGCTAGTTACTCCCAGGCTGTAGCAAGTTTTACAAAGATGATTGTTCTATATTTTTAAACTCCAGTAGAGTCTGGGGGTTTATTTGAATAACGAAATGGGTGAAATGGCCAAAGCATTCTTATATCTGGCTACAGAAGAAACTGCCACACTTATGGTTGTATTATCATGGTCTGTTCGGGTCATGGATCAGAGCTGAACATGGAAATTCAGACCAGTTATTTCAGAACAAAACTGCTAATGGTCCTCCTGAGGTGATCTGATCACATCCCTCTGTTTTTTGAATCTCTGCAATAGTACTTGAATAGCTCTTAAAATCTGACAATTTAAATATCCCTTTTCTTCCTCTTTAGGATTATTATAAATAATGCTGCATTAACTACACTGTATCTTCCTGCTTTCCATTAATTCTATCACTCTTTTTTATTGCATCTCTAGATGTCCCCCCATGCTACTGTAAGGAAAAAAAATACAAGTTGTGCATCTTTCTTTTAATTCAAAAATACTTTCCAAAAACCTGTTTCCCCCTGAAGTCCAGACAGAAGAAGTCAGACATTCCTCATCACTGCCACAAAGCATATTCGTAAGACGATTATAGTAAAGGTTGTATTAGTTATACAGCATTAAAAAAATCAGAATTAAATAGAGACTCTAAGAAGATAGCCTTAAGAACCCACGAGTAACCCTATTATCTCACTATCAAAACTTGTCCTTAATTTCTTATTTTCCCAGTTCCTCTTACCTCCCCTTTCTAATCAGAACATCAGGTCTAATACAGGGTAGTTTTTAAGGAATTTGAGGCTGGTACTGGCGTTTCAGGGCGTTACAAAAAATATGCTGTACACATGTACAAACACACGGGCTTAGCGAAGGTACTTCTATTTATAAGTCACATCTGGAATGCTATGTCCTTTTTTTTAAAAAAAAAGGTCCATTCTGAACAAACTATGAAAACAAGGGTAGTCCAGCCCAAGACAAACAGTTATTGTGCCCATATAGTTGTGGTGAAAGAGAAGACCCCCCTCTTCTGGCATGAGTTGGAGTAGCTCTCAGCAGAAGACTTGTTAAAATATGTTCAAAACCATGTTTTGGTCACAAATAGGAATACATCTGGGAATAATATCTATATAACAAATATTTCTTCTTCTGTCATGTCCTCTGAAGTTTTCTCACTCCACACTTACATACAAAACTTAGTCCTCCACAGCAGCTCTCTGAACGGGTAGTTAAAATGTTCTATCTTCTTTGTCAGAGATCTAACACAGTGTGCCACAGTCAGATTCTATTTACATAGTTGTTTTCTGGTTCAGGACAAAACATATGAAGAACTCTCTACCCCAAGCACAGAGTGGACAGAGCACTGATATTAAAAATATGCCCTGCAGTCTTGATGACTGTAGAAGGAAAAGCTTTTTGACAGACAAATTCTCTTTGTTCAGGCAATATTATTTGCTGCATTCTTCCCTGAAGGTGACCAGCAATTCCAGCTGGTGAGAAAAAAGACTGTTGCTAAAGATGTTCAGAAATCCTTCTGCATCCAGCATTTCAATTGTTCCTGTAAATACAAGGTTTTCTCTATCATAAATATGGCAGTGAGAATTCTGTCCCAATCAGACTTCAAAACGGAAAACCATATGTGAATTTGTCATTATCTCCCTTGCTGCCAGAAATAAAAAAGAGTCATTTATAATGTTTCCTTTTGTTCATTTTTAAATTTTGCATTACCTTTTATTTTTACCAGCCTTTACAGTTCCTGAGTTAATGGCAGGTAGCTGGAATTCTTCCCTATTAGATCATATATTTCACTCTTTGTAAATGCAAGATAGATCAGCTTTCCCTACACCCTAATGGTTGAGAAAAAATAAAGCAGTGACAGGCATTCACATTCCTCCGGTCTTGCCGAAGGAGCAACTGTTTTGCTTTGGTTTTAAAAATTTAAGTCATAGATGGAGAGAAATGTAGTGCTGTTTAGTGTAATTCATCTGTAAGGTAGCATATTCACTAAAAATGGAAGGAGTTTTAAAGACCAGCACTACATGCCTTCTACAGCATAGAAAGGAGACCAGCCTCCTTTCTATGCAGTAGTACACAAAATAACATATTTCTTTCCAACACACAGATAAGGTATAAACTTAAGCATTGGTACTATGGTAAATGCTAGAAATAGATTGGCAGCCATTATGATAGATACCGAACTGGTATGGCAATTTATCTTAGAACAGAAAAGCTCTTAGTTTTCAGTAATTCTCTGCTGTATTTCAAGCATATTGCTCATCATTTTAATATATTTTATACTTTTTAATTCCAGATTACTATGTGAAACCTAAGTAAAATGAAATTACAAGTTTTCATTTTTGCTCTCAGTGTTTTTACTGTTTTTATTTATATTATTCATGTCTAAATATTAAATCGTCTTTGTTTAACTTTTTCTGTGTGAAATCTGAACAAAGTATGGAAAATATAATAAAATCATCCTTGTGACATTTCCCTAGACTTCTCCTCACAACTTGCTCAGATTGTGCAGTACAGTTTTGCTTTGTAAATGTGTTTTATAATAGGAGCAGTTTTCAACCACAGCTATGAAACAAGAGTTTGCTCTGGAGTTGCTATACTAGTGGGTAAGAAGAGACCTTCCTTTTCTTCTGAATACTTTTGCATTTGGAGACCTTTACTGAATTTATCCACTATGTCCCAAATAAACTCTGTTTATGAACCACCCAGAATGATGAGATCAGACCATAAGAGTCACAAAATCACAGAATCATTTAGGCAGAATAAATGGCTGGGACATCAACAGTCTCTCTGGTTTTCGGTTAAGATCATTTAACAGTTGCTGTTGAACTACAGTGAAATCTAGGAAGTCACGATTTTTTGGGGAGTGGAAGGTTTCTTGGTATAGAACGGTAAGCTAGGGAAGAAATCATCTATGTATTTCTAATTATTTCAAAGCATGCTTTGGTTAAGAAGAATCTTTGCCCTGGGGAAGCCTGTGAAGGGTAGACATAGAGTGTGAAGTCTAAGAAAGTTGGTAATATTGCATTAATTATGATTCTATTATAAAAATCTAACTGGGAGAAAAGAACCTTGATCAGCAAAAATCTTAAAAGTGATTAGTTGTTAGAGAATAGCAGATTAGTAATTTGTTGTATCTATGGTTTATGCATCTTCTTGAGTGTTTATATGAAAAACATACTGTATTTTTAGCTGCAATATTTAGTGAACTGTTTCTCAAACCTTTTAAAAGCCATTGTGAATGTTTATAATGACTTTCTACTTCCTTATCTACTGGTAGGTCAGTTCTCCATTTCTCAATGAAATGTCACGCTGGAAGCTGTTTGTGAGCAGTTGTCAGCAGGTGGGTTACAGAGGGAGAAAAGGGTTTTATCTCCTTTATCTCCATTGCTGTGTTGCTAACCAGAGGTCTAAAAGGTTTGGAATCTATATTCCATTTTACTGGTGACTTTGAGTGACTTTAAAGCAGTGACTTACAGCTAAGTAACTTCCAGTTAAGTTTTTAAAGGTCTTCTGGTATCTGTTTTCCAAGGATTTCAATAGTTGTCCAGTATCAAAACACTTTAAAAAAATTGTCCTTACTGTGTGCTGCCTTTAAGCTATAATCTGTAAACATCCTGCTCTGACAGGTGTGTCAGGAGACTATGTGTTATATATGTACTATATCTTAAAATATTAATGTAGACTGTATACAATATATACTGTATGATGCTCAGTTTTTCTAAAAAGTGGTTTAGTAGTAATTAAAGCAGACTGAGGTTCGCTCAAAACTATAACAATCAACCTCTTCATGACTTTGAAGACTCTAAAATGGTTTTATTCAAGACAATGAATTCACTGGTATTCACACACTTTGTCCTTGCAGCAAAGAAGGCAAATGGTACCCTGGGCTGCATTAGGAGGAGTGTTGCCGGCAGGTTGAGGGAGGTGATCCTTCCTGTCTGCTCAGCAATGATGAGGTCACACCTCAAGTGCTGTGTTCAGTTCTGGGCTCAACGGTAAAAGACAGATATGCAGATACTTCCATTGAAGGGCCATTAAGATCGTGACAGGCCTAGAGCATCTCTCCTGTGAGGAAAGGCTGAGACAACTTGGTTTGTTCAGCATGGAGAAGAGAAGGATCAGGGAGGATCTCATCAGTAAGTACAAATACCTGAAGGGAAGGTGCAAAGAAGACAGAGCCAGGCTCTTTTCAGTGGTGCTCGGTGACAGGACAAGAGACAATGGGCACAAACTGAAACACAGAGAAGTGCCTCTGAGCATCAGGGAACAATTTTCCACTGCAAGGGTGACTGAGCACTGGCACAGGTTGCCCGGGGAGGTTGTGGAGTCTCCATCCTTGGAGATATTCAGAAGCTGTCTGGACATGGTCCTGGGCAAATGGCTTCAGATGACCCTTTGGGGTCACCAAGCCCAGATGACCTCCAGAGTTCCCTTCCAATCTCAGCCATTCTGTGATTTTGGGATTCTTACCTCTTATCCCTAATAAACAGATTTTTGGTGCAAAATGTACTGGTTATAATAATTTCTGAAGTTTTTAAAAAAATGTCACACCTAAATTTCTGAATAATAGCAAATAACATAGTGATTGTGATTTGATTATATTATGCACAAATGCAGAAAAGAAGTTATCACAGATAGTAACCTCAAAGAATAAGTTGTCATTTCATGGGATTTGTAGTATGGAAGGAGTTTTAACTGTATATAAACTGTATACTAAGAACTGAAGACGAATTATTTCTTTAAATGTAAAGGAGCTCTTTATTCAAGTGGCCTTTTCCTCCTTTCCTCCACAGACTTCTTCACAGTTTTGGAATCATAGTTAACAGAATTAACCCTGTCGGTAAAACATTAACTTTGAGAAAAGTTCTAACTAGGAGCTAGAGAAATAAGTACTATATTGCTATTGCCATTTGACATTACACAGAACTTAAACCATATAAAAGTTTAGGTTTTTTTATCTCTGTACTGCTATTACTTGTGATTAAATTATCATCTGATGAAATATTTGAACAAACAAAATATGTACAAGTAAATACAAATATCAAAAACTTACTTGAATGAAAGGAAATCTTCACACATACCTCATATTTGACAGTCTGAGAGACTAAAAAACATTTTAAATTGAAGCTGCCTATAAAACCTCTACATGTAGTCACTGGGCAAAGGCTTTCTAATCAATGTAATGCCCTTTAGAAAAGGTTCATCATCTCTGAGGGCTGATACTTTGAAAAATCAGTATCTACTGTTCATGCTTTAGGTTCCTAGAATAGCAATTGCCACTAGGGATGGAAAAGTTACCTCACAGTAGCTGTAAACTCAGCAGGCACTGATTACATGGATAAGATCAACAAAAACACGTTGGAGACCTAAATATTCTGGTGGTGGTGCTAATTCTCTGTCCTTCATTTAATCTTATTAATTAACTAAGAAAAAAAAACATTTTCAGTGCCAGTATACAAGCACATTAAAAGAGCTAGTATTCAAAACAGAAAATAATTAAACCTTCATCAGCCACATTGTAGCTCTGTTGTGTGTCTAACACTTTACTGTCAGCATTTTTGATTTAACTTGACCACCTTCTGGGTGTAACTGAGTGATGCAGTTAAATTTTTACAGCCCTTGTCCCCTCAATTAGAGTGATGTTATATTGTTACAGCTCTTCTTCATTAGAGAAGAACAGCCTTACCTATTTAAGCCAAATTTGTATAGGTATCGTGCATTCACACAAGAGGGTTGGGGTTGTTTTGCGAGGAAAAAACCTACTTCAGTTAAAGAGCCTTCTCCAAGTGCAAGAGTTTTCTTGAAAATTTTCAGATTTAGAGTAGGCCTCTATTCAATTTGGAATGATGACAGTGCTAAGGAAGAGAAGCCACTGAAAAATTTTACCCCTTCCAATAGGTCCTTCATGCTCTAGCTCTCAGTGTATCCTAGCCAAGGCTCTTTGTTTCCCATCACACGAGCAAAAAGAACAAGAGGGAGTGACATGAGAGAAGCTTAGTGCCAGGGAACACCAGGATGAAGTCTCTTTGTCTTTTGATTGTTTTTAGTAGAATTAGGGTTGGAACTAACTGCTGGGGAACTCCTTTCCTTCACTCAGAAGCAGACACCCTGTTGAAAATGCTCATGCCTTCCTCTTCTCATGTCAACAGACACATGCTAGACAGCACCTGAGAGGGGGCATTGTATGTTACTCTGTATGCTTATAAGAGCAGTCCTGTAGACCAAAAGACCATTTTCCAGGGTTTAGCATGTTGTCTGCTGCTTGTAACATACAGCAAAGCCAATACTGGTCTTCCAAAGAACAATGGTTAGCTCTCAAGCTGATCCAGTGACCACTTTATAGAATCATAGAATGGTTTGACTTGGAAGGGAACTTTGAATGTCATCTAGTTAAACCCCCCCTGCAATAAGCAGAGATATCTTTAACTTGAGCAGGTTGCTCAGAGCCACATCCAGCCTGACCTCGACTGTTTCCAGGGATGGGGTGTCTACCACATTTCTGGTCAACCTGTGTCAGTGTTTCACTACCCTCCTCATAAAAAATTTCCTTCTATCTAGTCTACCCTCTTTTGGTTTAAAACTATTACCCGTTATCACAACAGACCCTACCAAAAAGTTTGTCCCCATATTCCTTATAAGCCCCTTCTCAGTACTGAAAGGCCATAATAAGGTCTCCCTGGAGCCTTCTCTTCTCCAGGCTGAACAACACCAAGTCTCTCAGCCTGTCTTCGTAGGAGAGGTATTCCAGCCCTCTGATCATTTCTGTGGCCCTCCGCTGGACCCGCTCCAACAGGTCCATGTCTGTCTTGTACTAGGGACTCCAGAGCTGGATGCAGTACTCTAGGTGGGGTCTCATGAGAGCAGAGTAGCGGGGCAGAATCACGTCCCTCGACCTGTTGGCCACACTTCTTTTGATGCAGCCCAGGATATGGTTGGCTTTCTGGGCTGCGAGCGCACATTGTCAACTCATGTCCAGCTTTTCATCCACCAGTACCCCCAAGTCCTTCTCCTCAGGGCTGCTCTCAATCTCTTCATCCCCCAGCCTGTATTGATACCAGGATTTGCCCTGACCCATGTGCAGGACCTTGCAGAACCTCATGAGGTTCACATGGGCCCACTTCTCAAGCTTGTCCAGGTCCCTCTGGATGGCATCCCATCCCTCAGGCATGTCAGCCACACCACTTAGCTTGGTGTCATCTGCAAATTTGCCAAGGGTGCACTTGATCCCACTGTCTAGGTCATTGACGAAGATATTGAACAGTACTGGTCTCAATACAGACCTCTGAGGGACACCACTTGTCACTGATCTCCATCTGGACATTGAGCCATTGACCACTGCCATCTGGATGTGTCCATCCAGCCAGTTCTTTATCCACCAAAGAGTCCATCCACCAAATCCGTATCTCTCCAGTTTAGAGAGAAGGATGTTGTGGGGGACCGTATCAAAGGCCTTAGAGAAATCCAGACAGACGCATCCATAGCTCTTCTTTTTTCCACTGATGTAGTCACTCCATCGTAGAAGGCGACTGGGTTGGTCAGGAAGGACTTGCCCTTGGTTAAGCCATGCTGGCTGTCTTGAATCACCTCCCTGTCCTACATGTGCCTTAACAGGTGCCTTCTAGGACAATCTCTTTCATGATCTTCCCAGGCACAGAGGTGAGGCTGACAGGTCAGTAGTTCCTAGGGTCCTCCTTTTTACACTTTTTAAAAATGTTCCTTTTTTGCTGAGACCCTTCTGCTCTATAATCTACTACATCCCGCTTCCTTTTGCTTTCATCTAATCGTACTCATTCTGGTTTCAAGTTTTATTTGTTCCCCTTTTATGCATGCCTCTAAACAGCTGTCTCTCTTCATCTATAGACCTTTGCCTTCTCTGCTGCTGCCTACCTACCTTATAAACTCAGAAAGTAACTCCTTTGCATGTCCGACGGATGGCTTCTTCTAAAGTCTGCATATCACTGTCTCTTCAGCCTGTTTTCTATCTGGCTTCTGTAATGTAGTTTTCTTTTCATCTTCCTCATATTGGGTTCTATTTTGACCACTTCTCTTTGTCTGGCTTATGCAGGGAGAAGCATCTGACAGCATGGGACAGACATCCAGCATTCAGCTTCAGTTCCTGGCTCTAGAAATGCAAAAGGAGAAGTGTTGTTTGGCCCAAGGACATGGCATCCTGGGACCTGGGCAGGGTGAGGAGAGGCCCTGGGGGAGGCTGGGCAGGGCTGGTGAGCCCTGTATGTGCCATCAGGTCCCTGATGGAATATATGACAGTGGTTTTTTTAGTTTGTATTTTAAATAAAAAATACACCATATAGTATAGTTTTGAGGAAGGGCAAAAAAGTCCAGAAGAGTCAGTATTTTCAACTCCCTATCTTGTAACAACTCAATTTCAGCAATAAAACTAAATGGAGTATCAAGTGGATTTCAGAAGCACAGATAGAAATGGTATTTAGATAAATATTTTACTCATTTTGAGTCATTTACCTTAAACTAGGAGTGCATAAATAGGTTCATGTATGAACAGATAAGACAATAATACAATAAACATTGTGCCGAATCTAATTATCTACCCAGTTTTGTAATTATGGATTAGTCTTTCTGCACTACAGGTCACCGCTCAGAATCAATGGTATATTGTGGTTGTGGAAAGTTTCTAGGCAAGTGGCAGACATACATCAAATTACACAATGATGTCTAGACACCTTCAGTGTATGGTATTCTTTACAAGAGAATACTGAAATAAGAGCATGTGCGAGTTCTAAATTTATAAATCCTTAGTCATTGTACAAAGAAAGAGAAGAGATGCCTACTCTCTAGCAATTTACAAGTTTGTGTTAATCCTTTCTAATTACAGAATTGCAGAACAGCCAAGGTTGGAAGGGAGGTCGAAAGATCATCTGGTCCAACCCTTCATGGGAAAGGGAGCCTGGGTGTGATTATGGAGCACCCTGTCCAATTCCATCTTGAAAACCTCCAGCGATGGGGTCACCACCACATCTCTGGGGAGGTTGTTCCAGTTCCTAGGATTGTTCTCACTGTAAAAAATTTATTTTTATGGCAAGATGAAACCTCCCTCAGTGCGACTTGTATCCATTGCCTCTTGTCTTCTCATTGTGGCTCCTTGTGAAGAGAGAGCCTCTGTCCTCTTTGTAGCTGCCCTTTAAGTGACCATCTCCAAACCATACAAAACCAAGACATTCTATTTCATACTGTGTGTAATCACATAACAAATGACAGCTATGCTTAGTGATTATTATCATGGCATACAAACATATCTACAATAAAATAAAATTCTGTCCTGAAAAGTTCCAAGACAGGATTTCTTCTCTATTTGTCATGATGAAACAGACTCTGTTTGTTGCATACAAGAGAAAAATTATATGACAGTACAAAATGTTCTCAATTAAGAAAGTAGCTTCCAAAACATACAAAGGCTGAAGACTGAGTTAAGCCCTGGGCAGCTTCAGATTAGCCCTAGAAGATTTTAGTCTTGTCCGGCAAAATGAGACATTTACTTCTCTCATTATTTGGTCACACTGTCTTTCATTTTAAACTGAGGCAAGTGATCATTTTTCTTCAGGTGCTTAGTGGTAACGGGTGGCTGATATGGCTTGTTGGCAGCTGCTCTGTTTTCCTTAAGCTTCCCAGAAGAGATCCATCTTATATACAAAGTCACGTGTGGAGTTCCAGCGGAAAACCTAGACTAACAAAATTCTACCTTATTTTTGGGGGTTTAAGGGATGTCCTTGTTGTATTGAAATGGGACACTAATTTGAAAAAAACATCTCTGACAGGAAAAGACTTAAGTATTTGTTTAAGATCAAGCACTTCGGTTAAGTGCTTTGCTGAATTAGGGCATGGAATAAGAAACACAGATTAACATGTGTCTGTCACCAAGTACTGGGTGCCTGTGCAGTAAATTTAATGTCCTCAAATAGATACGTGTCTATGCTTCAAGTTCTGTTTTCAAAGATCAAAATCAGGTTTCTAACTGATATAATACAATGACATTTATTCATTTACTGTATCCATAGTGAGACATGAAAGTATCTGACTCATTCATTAGAGCAAAGGATAAATATACAATACATTCAAGGCAGTGTGGAAGAAATAAGCTATGTGCTAGCTACATGCCAAGAAAAATAGTATTAGGTGTAGAACTGATCTACGTGCATATGAATAAAATACAGCATCAGGACTGAAACCTGCTGTGGTAAAACACTGTGTATCAATGCTTGACATGGAATTAGAAATTCTAGTTGTGGCACTTGATTGCCCTCTATGCCTTGGCATTCCAATCTAGGGTGTTGCTACAGAGTCATCCATTGGGAAAGAAAAATTATTTAATAGGGTTTTTTAGATAGTAAATAAGCAACATATTGTGGAGTTCTTAAAATGCTTTGCTTTGAGATAAATTCCAAATACAGACATCAAAGGCGGGAGGACTTACTGTATTGGTAGCACTGTAAATATAATATTAGGAATTACTGCTTAGAAATCACAGAGACTAATACATTTTTATTACTTTCTTTTCAGTGATACACATTTCACAAGTAGAAAGCAGGTCAGACAGATACATGGAAAATCATTCTGGGAGCTATATGGCATATGGCACGCACAGATTCCTGTGGGATGTTATCTTTGCCTTCAATAGTGTTAATTTACATTACATTTAAAACTTCAACAATTTCTTACTTTTAAAATATGGTGCTGATGAGAGGTGTTATTACTGAAGTCTACGGTATCCCTATAATTTCATGGTCAAAACATGACAGAGGAAACAAAATTCTGTGCAACAATCTCAATCTCTGTAATATTTTGACTGAGAGAGAAAACAGTGAAACTGCATCCAAATTCAGAGAACAAAATGTGAAACTGTACACCATGTTTCAGGGTTAAATAAGAAAACTCAAAGATTTCCTAGATACAGATTATATTCTCTTTCGTAGACACTTCAAGTTAAGAATTATTAGTGTTAAAACAAGAGCAAATGTTGCTCTTGTTGCTGTTTGACCAATCTGTTTCCATTTCATGGTCCAAGCAAACATAGTACAGTGTTTATAGCTTACATTTTAAAAAGATTTTTGGCATACATCATTGTTCTTTCTTCTCCATCTGCAGTTGTCCATGCTGAGTATTTCTGCAAGGAAAACATAATTTATGAAATAATTCAGCAAATATATAAATAGATCTTCATGCAAAAGAAAAAATACTTTCAGTGGAAAATGCTGATTTTAGCAGTATGCTTCCATGAATGCTCTAAAATAATAATCAACTTTTGCTTGGATAGTCAGAAAAACTACATTCCTTTTAATTGTCTTATCATAGCACATTCTGATGAATTTATGCAGTCTTCAGTCATCCCACATTTTCAGCTGCTCATCCCAGATTCTTTTTCACCTTCAGATTGAACTTCCATTTCCATTATCAAGCCATTCTCAGCATGGAATGTAATCATGATCCAATGACAGGTGTCACCTAAGCAGAATGATGTGATGTCTTTTACCTGGACTGTACACTTGCTAGCATGTAGAAGAAAGATTTTCTTCAACTTAGTGTTACAAGTCAACTTGTTTTTGCTACTGCAAAGCATTATAAAGTCATAGAGTTACAGGGGATAGGATAGGGTAGAACAGAGCAGAACAGAGTAGAACAGAGTAGAATAGAATAGAATAGAATAGAATAGAATAGAATAGAATAGAATAGAATAGAATAGTATCGTAGCTATTATTTTGGCTAGCCTTCTTCAGAATTAAAGCTTAGTGCATTCTGACACAGTACACACATATCCCCTTTTGGAAACTGAAGTGATCATTAACACATCTAATTAATAACTAAAATACTGGGTAACCCTTAAAGAGTGCAAGAATTCCGCTCTGATCTCTCTGGATTCCAATGATGGTGAAAATTAGGAAGGAATTTTTTTTTAATGGAAGGAGACAACAGTAGGAAAATAAGATTATTTTATCCAATGAAATGCATTCTCTTTATAGGAAAAATCAGAAATGTGTGCAATTTGAGAAAAATGTATAATTTCCTTGCCTTAAAAGGGAGGAGGAAGTACTGTACCTTTGGTTAATTTGACTGGGCTGTGGCATCTAATGTTCTCCCTTGGAGCCCTCCAGTTTATCAGAACACCAGGTACGCCATACAGCAGCAGGTGGTTGGTTCCTCAGGTTCTGTATCCTATAACAGCAGGTAATGCTGAGCTGCAGAAAGACGGAACAAAGCCCGTTTGTGTACAGAATGGATGATAGTCCACAACTCCCACTGGATACCAATTCAGTTGTGAAATACAGAACTTCTTAGGCAACTAGCCCAGATCTGCATAAAATTTGATTGCCCTAGGGTTATAAGGCCCCACTGTAAAGGTTTCTATTGGTCATAAATTTACTTAGATTTTAATAAAGCTCAGCCACAGCATTTGGTTCTATGACCTCATGTAACAGTGAATTTTACCATTATCATACTATATGAAGTGATGTTTCTCTATTTCATTTGATATAATTTTGCAGTTACTAGTTTCAAGTCAGTTATTAAGTTGTTCTTAAAGACAAACATAAAATTAGAACTGTCATGCTGGAACTGATCCAATGAGCTGTCTCCAGCACTGATATTACAGAAAGTGGAAAGACTGTGAAGAAAAAGCATGTTCTATTCAGTCCTTTTTTTTGGTCAGCTTTACCTGTGGTCACCTCTACATTGTCTTTATTTCTATAAATCACCAGTCCCTTTCAAATCTTAGCCAAGTTCTTATTTTTACTAACTTTGTGTGGCACTGAGTGACACACTCTAATTATTTGTCATATAAATAAATCTTATTTTAATTTATTTGAATTTGCCAACATTAAACATTTTTTATTTTACAGCATTGTTTTCAGGTATTTAATGGGAAAATGCAAATTTATTTTCTCCACACCATTCACTTGTTTATATACTTTTATCAAAGTATCTTTATGTGATTTCTGTAGAGATTTTGGGTGTAGTCCTCTACTGTCTTGCATTTATATTCTGTGAATATAAAAAATTTCCAGGCTAGAAAGCTGAGTTTGGGCACATTTATAAAGAACAGAAAAAGTAGGCCAACAATTTATTGTTGTGCGGCCACTGCTGTCTGACTCGGTCACAATCCTAATAAAAAATATGTAACAGTTGAAAATGTTTTTTCATTACGCCTCAAAACCTTAAAGTAATTATAGTGAGAATTACAATTAACATAGTTCAGATTTCCTGGGAAGAAATATAAATGTGCATTTTGTAGGCTGTAGGCTGGAAATCGATTTTTAAAATGCTTATTTGGGTTATTTCTACCAGTATGTTGTTGAAAAAAAAGGAAAGCCAGTCTTCTTCATTACCACGCCATAGGTGAGAATGAAACACAATGTGCATTCCTGACACGAACCCTCTGTAATGCAGGAGGTTCCTACCCTTCACTGCTTTGGGCGGGAGGTTGGGCTAAGTTGGGATTCCTGCCCGAGTCACACCACCATCCTCTGACCCACTGGCAACAACTGTACTGGCCCCCTCAGGCTCTGTTGAACTTTTTTGCCTCCATTTACAATTCTTTGATTTCACGTGGCAATGTCACTGCATTTTGAGGCAAGTTTTGTGAAACACGGCCACTGGAAATGAAACTTGTAAGAGCCCTGACCAACCAAAGGAGCGGGAGAGGGGAGCTCCATTGGGCTTGGATGTGTCAAAGACACTCCTTTTGAAGATGGAGAGGTGAAGCTGGCCGGAGAAAACACCAATCTGTTCATTCTGTCTAAGGAGTTCCTTTGCCTTGATAAGCAGTTACAGCAATCTGATTCAGTTCCTTAAGGGTCCAGCTGCTCTCAGAAAGCAGGAAGGGGTATCAATCAACTGAGAAAAGTGTCCTCCTTCTTCCTTTAACCCTGCCTGCAACTGCTGCCTCAAGCCTCCTTTCGCAACTGTCTGTGCCGAATCGTAGTCCGAGGAACAGAGTAACTGGCAGCACAATTTACAGTTAGAAGCCTCGTTCAACTGCAAATTAAAATACACTACATCCTGCAGATCTTGCAGTTTTGTGTGTCGGGAGCTTTCTGTCATCATCTCTAGTGCGTTAGAGCTGTTGCACTATACACATGTATAAAGCAAAGAATCACTTACCTGGACACTCCTGAAGAGTCTCATGCGCACCTGACTGTGAGTCCACAGCAGTGCCAGGGTTTGGCAGGTGAGGAAAGCGAGACAGGGAATTGGGAACAGGCAGGCAGGACTTTCCGTGGAGCTGAACTCAACTGCACTGGCTGCGCTCCCATTACTGTATCTTGTTAAGCCCACAGATATCTCTTGAAAAACGGGGAAGTTACTGTACTTTTCAGCAGCACTGGCTTACTACTAAAAATCTGCACTGCTGTGGTACAAAACATGCACAGTCTACATCTAAGCATACAGATCTGAGTACGACCATGTGGGTTATACCTCAGCCTGTATCAGCCTGTACAGGTTTGTGGCGTACATCCATACGATATGGCTTAGGCACTAGAGAGCCTGCGCCAGAATCACAGTCTGCAGCTGTGCCTCCAACTATGACAGACAGTCCATCTTCAGTCTACTCAGCAAGTGTTTCCAGTTCGTGTGCAAGAAAGTACTATAAGAGAGCTTTTCTCATCACTGAATGGTATGGTTTATATGAATTGATGCTGTTTTATCGTAATTTTGTCCTGACAGAATGTAGAGGGGAAATACGAACGTCTGCCTCCCCAAATGCACGTACAGGCTGTGCTGATGCAGTTGGGACCTATGGAGGCAAGAACAAAACTCTGTCTGCCAGCAGGCCACCCTTTGGGAGCACCCGTTGCCTTTGCAGTGCCTCTTAGCCAGCCTTGGAGTGTCATCTTTCCCAGGTGTGCTGCCAGCATCACCTCTGTAAAGGGGGTGATGGTGTGCTGCTGGAAAGGGATGTGCCATATACATGAGAAGTATTTGTTACTTCATGGCTAATTTAATATTTTTGTGGGACTGCTATTTTTACACTCATATTGATTATAAACATTTCAGTTTGGTTTTAGTCCAGTTTTAAAGGCAGATTATAAAATATGTAGCTTGTTGGTGCAGATATCCAGGCAAACACATAAAAATATAAAACTCCTACTTTAAGTCTGACATCCCATCCTGGCTGAAGGATTGGAACTGGAGGTAATAACTATGTGTCCCAGCTGGGGAAGCTGCTTTTAAAAAATTGTATTCAGAATGGCTTACTATTTAAAGGATATGGTGCATGTGATGATTAGACAAATAAAGACCATCAGCAATCCTGTGCAAGTGGCAAATTCACAAAGATAACCTGATGGGTGCTCCTAAAAGCCGTCAGCTGAAGAGACAGATCTCAATGTGGTTTTGCATCTAACTACCCTCTTACAGAAAAATGAAGCAGGATTTATAAACAAATATGTCAGAGTATATCACAGAATCATAGAATACCAGGTTGGAAAGGACCTCAAGGATCATCTGGTCCAACCTTTCTTGGCAAAAGCACAGTCTAGACAAGGCGGCCCAGCACCCTGTCCAGCCAGATCTTTGAAGTGTCCAATGTTGGGGAATCCACCACTTCCCTCGGTTTATTCCAATGACTGATATATGATATGCTGCAATGATTTTGTAGTAAAATAAAGTCAGGCTACATTCTGAAACAAAAAAAAAAAAACAAAAAAAACCAAACCCCAGATGTAACGCTATACCTTTTGCATTTTTGCATTTAAAAAAAATGTAACAATTAGTACATATATTTGTCTAGCCATAATTTTTTTGTAAATTAAATGATCAAAGAGAAAGTGAAAAAATAGGTGGTCACCTATTTTGTTTCCCTCTTGTTTAAAAAATACAGATACTTTTATTGCTTTATTTATTTGCATGTTGAGCTTTCAGGTATATTTCTCTGTGGAGTTCATTTTTTACTAACTGCATTTAAAACAGAAAATAAACAAATATAAGAGTTTTTTTTATGATACTACTTACTCTTGAAGGCTATACTTTTTTTGGATTGCTCATCAATGCTTTCCTTCTTGTGTAATTATTTTGGTACAATCTGTGGCTATCTAAGATTTTCCATGTTTACCAGCTGACTTGCTGATTACTATCATGAAGTATTTCACCCAAAGTTTGGCTCAGATACCATGAAAGTAGGAAACATTTTGGTGCATACAGAATAAACAAAACCTTTAAAA
Source organism: Larus michahellis (assembly GCF_964199755.1). Classification (NCBI taxonomy): domain Eukaryota; kingdom Metazoa; phylum Chordata; class Aves; order Charadriiformes; family Laridae; genus Larus; species Larus michahellis. Next base: position 36,053,129 of record NC_133930.1, read on the forward strand.
ACAAGTTTCCGAGAAAGTCAGCTTGCTGCTTTTGGGAACATAAATATGGTAATTAGGAGAAAAGTACAAAAATCATCTCCAGTGAAACACAGAAGTGCAGGTTTTGTGCTAGCGCTTTTCAAAATCTGGAGGGCTTTTACATGCTGGTGGCAGCATAGCTCCAATGGTCTTATGGTAACAGTCAGAGTGGTTAAAAGACACTGAAGACAGTGTGGCGATAGTGCAGCGAACTGAATTTTAATATCCTTCACCTCCTGCCAATCTCAGGGAAGTCAGGAACTCAAAATTCCTCCTTCCTTTGCTGGCTAGCAGGGGTTTGGGGTCTTGCTCCTTGTCATACAGTGGCCAGACGAAATCTCTGCCAGGGATCCTTGCAGAGTTCTGCTTTTATGAAAGAAGAGACAGAATAAACCTGGGATTTTAAGATTTTAAGAGCCAGAAATCTCTTAAGGCTTCATTCACCAAGACCTCTCCATACCAGTGAGATTCTGCGACTGTAAAGAGTTCTGTTCTGCCAGGCATTTTCAGGTAAATCTAAAATGTTAGTAGCACACATGTTAGAAGAAAACAGACACAATTAGTAATGAGGTCATAGTTTGAAGCTCTTGTTCAATATTTATTCAGTGAAAATTTGACCTTCGAAATAAACTTCAGAATTTGCCCTGTAGTATTTTAATATTTAGGCAGTAAAGAAAGATACTCTATTTCTTATATGCTTATGCACCATATTGGTTACAACACATAAGGCAGTAGCTTACACTTAACAGTGTATTTTATGTGGAAAATCTTGCAATGAGACCTGTCCATTTTTCTGATAAGATAAAAAAAAAAAGTGTTCACACTTTGACAAAGATTAAATCATCCTTCAGTGCTTATCTGTGTGCTGTATTTGTGAATATGAATAGTTCATTGTCTTCAAAGTTACTGTTCATGCATGAAAAATTCAACATACGCATGAATTTATGTAGGATCTTGACGTGAAATAAGCATTAAGAATGTATTGTGCTTGTATTGCTATGTCAGTGTCTTCTGGATAGAGCTTAAGGATGTTTCTGTTGCAATGTGGAGCATTCTCTACCTGCCTCTTATCCTGTAATAGTTTTGTGGTTATCTAGAAGACAGACTGTAATGCAGCCAATCTTTTAATTTTCATTAAAATTAAAATCACTTACAAGGAAGTGAAATACACTACAATGTAAAAATGTTAAAAGTCATAAAATGTTAAATTACTTATTTCAAAAATTCTCTACTGCACATTTTAGGTGGTAGCTACTGAATCTCTTCATTCAAATCTTCCATTATCTTCAACAAAATCGGTCCTTTAGGAGATCAGAAGGTGTGTCCCATTGAATTAAGGTGAATGTTGCTAGAGAACTATGTTAAATGCCAAATTCATAACTCTGGATACAGCTCATGTTTGTAAGGTTACGTTTTTAGACTCTATGCACCTAAAATCTGAGATAGCAAAAGCAGAGGCATTGAAAAGAAAAGGATGAAAAATCACTTTTTAGAGTAGTCTACAACTGGACTTGTTGCCTATAAGTATCACTCTATACTGCAAGCGCATGTAGCGTAACCAGGCTGGACAGTCTTGGCAGATAATTTCATTAGAGTAAGAAATAATTCCAATGTTACAAGCAACTTAGCTGCTATGACAGATCTTTAAAAAGGGGCTGCTATTCCTCAGATCTTACAGAGTTTGAGGTCTTCGAAACCAGTTCCCAGAGTTAAGACTATAAACACAATTTTGACATCATCTTCTTGAGCTTCAACTTATGTGGTAGCTGACTGGGTTTAACTTAGCTGTAATCGCGTTCCATCTGTGCTTTGTATTGCACTGGAACATAACTTAGTGGAGACCTCGTGCCACCTTCCCTTCCAACACATTCAGCTTCCATTGACTTCAGTGAGACATGAAGGGCGACAGCTTTTCTAGTAACGGAAGTTGTAAACACTACTCATCACTCTCTTTTCCTGTTCATTCAATTCTACAGGACACGTTAACACGCCCAGGGCTGTGGTTCCAAATGCAAGAAGAAAATAAAGTGAGGGCAAATACTGCTGGGCAAATGCTGCCTGCCTGGCTCTTCCAAATCACTAGGCTGAATTCTGCTCTTGGGGTAGTCGTAATTATAGGATTGCGTTCAATTTACACGGGAGTATTGGAGGCAGGAATTTGTCCCACTGAGATTACTTTGTAGGCTGATGTAACAGCCCATTGAGATTAGTAAAAACAGCAGATTTTGGCTTGCAAGGGAAAAACCCTCAGGATTTATAGTGCAACTGAGAAAAGTAAGGGTGCATAGAATGCCCAATTACACTACAAAAAGGATGTTAAACATCTTATCGTTTCTGTTTTTCTGCATTTTATACATAGAATGCAATAAAAATCCCATGTTAGATACAAAGTAAAATGAATGTCAGTAAAAAATTACTTTGTCCTAAAACAACATCCCACCCCTCCAAATTCTGTGACATTTATGACTATGGTGAGGGTGTATCTAGCCACTATTTGGATTGCCTCTCAGCTCTCAGAGCAAAATGCATTCCATAGAAAGCTGAATGATGGAATTTTAGTTACAACATAATTTTCCAGCTGTTCAAAAAAGGCGTATCATGGTGTATATTTCACAACTGCCGAAAAGCAGTAAAATTAACTGATGAATGGTCGTACCCATGTGGGCCCAATCCTGGAAAGTGTTAAGCGTCCTGAATTCCTGCATTTCTGTTGAGGCCAGTGGGAGTCTGGGGTTTGCTGAACTTTTTGTGTTCACAATAAGAAGAGAGAAGAAGATCTTTCACCACCTCTCAGATGAGGGCCAAGAGCCAATAACATCAAACTGATCCTACCGTCGTTAAACTAAGTCCAAGACACATCAGTATGAAACATGGTGCCAGTGGAAATTTGCTGTGCATTAGATGATTTGTGTCTGTTTCTCTAACACTAACTTTGGAGTTCTCTCGGATCAAAAGCAGAACAACAGAAAAAAAGCTTGTTTTCTGCATCCCAGTGGAAAAGAATCATCTGTGTGAACTGCTGTTACAACGGTAAAAAAATTTCTGAAAGTATTTTATTTGCAAAATATTTATGCTATCTCCTCAAAAGAGATGAGGATTATCTTCATCTTTACATCAGTTCTTATGTTAGAGACAAAAAAATATTGCCCGCTTTGGGAGGATAACAAATCTGACACTTTTCATCTGTCTAATAGACTTTTCTTTTGGTGCCCTGAAGGAGCAACATCACAGCTGGACACATTTTCTGAGCACTGTAACTTCCTTACTGAGGACTGTAGGATTGTAACTTCTTTACTTCTTTACTTCAACTGGAATCTTCCACTGAATTAATGCTTACAAGCCTCTTTCCTCTTGCCAGTCGCATCTCAAGGCCAACCAGGTTCCTCATTCAAGAGCTTTGTCTCAAGTAACTTCCTTACTCCAACACTGAACTGTACCATCTGAATGGCACAATGCAAATGTGCCGTTGGTTTATTTAATGGTCAACCCCCTTCTCTCTCCCATCCCATATCAAGAACATTGTCTTGATTTGATACAGAGTAAAAAGAGACAAGTGTTTCCACAGGCTTTCAGCCTGACTTCTTCCTAAGAAACATAATTTCTTCAACTGCCAAGCTCCTTTTGAAGATTTTTTAGTGGGCTGTCAAGAGAAAAGGGGCTAAAATCTTATTTTACTGCTCTGATAAATTCAGTACCAATTAGAAAAAAACTGCAGGACATTGTAAAATGTCTCAAAAATGTGAGAATATTATTATCATCACACAACTAAAATAAATCTGTTCAATGGAGAAGATGAATGTTCACGTGAAGTCTGAGCCTGCTTCCACAAAATTAAGTCTCCTGAGTGATCTTTGCTGTCTGTAAAGTTACTAATGTCAAAAATGATTACTGCTATCACTAAAGCTTGTGGAATCAGACCCTAAGGTTCTGCTGACAACTTAACCATTAAAATTCTTATTATTTGATTACAAAATAATTTGTTACAGTGCCATCCAGGTTGATGCTGTCTGTGTACCAGGTCCTTCCGCTCCCTGTATCCATTCAGGTTCTGAGACTTTAAAAGCACGAACACAAAGGCGAAACCAAACAGAAACTCAGTTACTCTCCTGCGATCCAAACCCCATATCCCTGAAAACGGCTGTACCTTATAAACCATGAACTTAAGGAAGTCGATAAATGCATCACAGAATAATTGTAACAAGAGTAGCCCAATTCTGCAGAGATGCAATGAGGAACTAGTCAAATAAAAAACTCATAGCAAGGGAACCTAGCATAAATGCAAAGGAAACACTCAGGTAGCCAGATATCTATACACTACTACATGTCCAGACAGGAGTACTCATGATGTTTTGCTCATTGAATGACTCCCAAAGTGAACATTTCAATATTTGCTTGAAGCCTCCTTTATTTTGTAGCTTATAACAACCTTTTTAAAGAAATCCTGGGAACTTCCTCTAAATATGTCATTTCTTTCTAGAAAAAATGAAGAAAAAGACATCTGCTACAAATACTACCATCAACAGAAACATTACCCTCTGATGTTCTTTCACGGATTTATACAGCTTATATCTTTCTGTGACTATTCCTATAATAGACCTATATTTACTGGTGTACCTTTTCACGGAAAAGGGCTAATTAATGGCAAAGGAAGAAAAGTAGAATTCTCAATCATAACTCGGATTCCCTCTCATTCTTCTGCCATTAAATTAAGTTTCCAGAAGTTGTGATTGTGCAGAGGTATTTCATACATAGTTTAAGAGTCACTAACGTGGCACATCTACCTTTACTAGCAGTGAGCTTGAACTAGCACAATTGCAGTGTAACTGCTCTGTTCGTTCTCATTGTCACTATCATCTAAAATCTGAGTTGTCACTTAAGATGTGAAGATTAACAGCTGCATTATTCAAAACCTGTAGGAAAGCTGGGATAATCTCATCTCAAAAAGTACTTTAATAATAACTATGGAGAGATCTTGGCAGCAGGGTTCCACTTGTCTTGGTGATGAGCACGATTAGCAGAACTTTGAAAAAACTATTCTTAAATGATCATTGTTCCACGCTGGTGCAATATGACTACCAAAGAAACAAAAACATAACAGCAGTTGAAACAAAAATATTAGATGGTATGCACATACTTGATAATCTACCTTTATCCATTCTTTAAAAAATAGGGGATTTAAGCACTACTGTGGCGCAATCTTTTAGTCACCCTGACCCATCTACTTATTTTAGACATGCCTTGTTAGCTTTAGAACTTCTGTCTCAAATTTTCACTTTATAGTTATCAATAGCAGCAGCAAAGAGACAAACAAATTATTGCTGGCTATTAGCATTTCAGTCCATTATGATGCAGACAATGACAGAAATGTTAGATGTCATAGTGCTTGCAACACCACAATCTAGTTGTAGCCTGCTCTGCCCTAAGACTCTTCCCAGTTTGTATTGGTAAAGCTATATAGATAAGAGAAATGATAGAAGACTTGACACAAAATTCTAGCCTCAGTAGATCTGAGTGGACTCCACTGCCTGGGAGAGACAGTCCTCTTTTCTTTCTTTTTCCTGTCCATGCTCATGAAATAGGTGGGGTACTTTCAAATAATTCTGGTATGAACTATAAACTTGAGAGGGAGCAAGGAGTACAGAAATAATCTCCCCGCACAATGTGACCTCCCTTCTGACTTCAGGAGTTCATGGTCCCTAAAATAAGAGGTCATTCAGCCTCCCCAGGCTCATTGCCAAGCCTCTTTAGATCACAGGCTGCTGGTCCTACTGGCTGGTGCCAAATTATCTGTGATAGTTTTCCTGATATACTCTACTGTCTGCTAGGGACTGAGCTGAGACCACGAAACTAATTTCATGTAGGAGTTCAGGTTTAAGTCATTTTTAAACAACATTAACATATTTCATATATTTTTTTCTCCAGGGAAAAAAAAAAAAAGGCCTTTGAGAGGCCAAAGCAGAATAGTTTCTATAACATAAGGTAATCTTAAATATGATAGATGTAGGATCTGCCTGTGACTTGCCGTCAATTACAGAATTTATCCCATATCACATGAAACAAGTTTAATAAACCACTTAAGTGTTATAAGGTATGCTTCCTACCAACATGAATTATGTATCTATCTGCAGCCAAATGTACGTGTTCTATCGCTCTGAATATTAAATACAAAAACTATGTTTAAATAATGTGAAGGGTCTGATTTAAAGCAACAAAAGCCAATAAATTCAAAGTTTATGCTGGCACTCTATCCTTAACTCACACAAATTGTTTCAAACAGGTATAATGGCATGAATTACACCCCTCTTACATTTATGTTTCTACTTCCACATTTGAATTTCCTGAGTTTTGTCAGCCTGAGTCTCTCCATGAGTGTCTTTAAATAGAGTTCTAAAATGTAATTTATTAGCTTTGATTTTACTTCTTAAGGCAAATGTATGCTTTATATAAAATTAAAAAAAAACACATTTTTTTGTCTGAGGATGGTATGGTTCCTTTGGAGCTGTTTCAGTTTCTCTATTTAATACACAATCAGAATGTTTTAAAATCTTTATTAATTATTAACTTTGTATTATTTACACAAGAGACTGTAACAGGTCCCTCAGAGCTTTTCTGATCTCTTGGGTTACCATGGGACTGGCTGGATATTTAGTATGCTCATTAAAAAATAATTGTTATAAGGCATTTATAGAGTCTGAGCTATATGGATAATAGAGAAGTGAGGTCTACACTGTTCATGTTTCAAATGCTGAGTTGGGTTTTAACTGCGTTGCTGTTTCCGTTATTTTATATGGCATCACATAAATGTGAATAGGACTTTAAGAGCCCAAAATAAATTCTACCCAAGTGGGGTTTTGCCAGAGGATTCCATGTAAGTATAATTGGAAAAAAACTGGTAGAAAGCACAAAGGAAAGGTGTGATTTTTGTATTTATGGCAATGCTGCTCATCAAGAAGTACCTGTAGTGAAAGGTGAGAATGATTCTATGATAGTTTAAATATCTCAAACTTGTAAACCAAAAAATCCTAAGTTGTAAGTCTCAAAATCATTATCAGTATTTTGGGAAAGTCATCAAATCTTTTTCCCTTTAAAATTTCCTACCTGTAATACAGGAATACTTACTCCACTGGGGTAGTCTCAAAGATTTACTTGTTAATGTTGCTATAGCACAGAAAAATATATACTACATATATGGAAAATCATGCTATCATATACTTATCTTTTTATATGAACTTAAGTTGGTTTGGTTAGGTTTTTATTGTGGACATTTTATCACATCTGTTTATAACTTTCCCAGTGTTCTTCAGCTAGCTTAACCTCTAATGAGCTTGCTCTGTGTACATTTATTGAGTTCATTTGAATTGTACTAGTATTGTGCTAGAGCTGCAGAGCTGTTAACAAAATAAACCCCTTAAAATTACTCTGGTATGTAACTTCTTTCACGTAAATGTTCAGAAAAAAACTTAATATTTCTCTTCAGTTTAGCTATATGTCAAATGTGATTTTCATTGTGGACATCATTGTTCTTCTTCATCTTAAGATGAGAGCATACAAAACTGCTAGTAAATAAGGAAATGGCCCAACATACTTTTTCATATTGTTATCAAAAGCAGCTTTATTCTGTTGTTTTCAAGTCTGTACATCTGAAATATGTGTAACTATATGACTTTACACTTTTAGAGATATTTTACATATCATGAGAAAGGACAAAAGTACATGTTTGTCTACATTTGGCTCGTGAATGCTAACTCTTAAGATTCTTATTATTTAATATTCTTCAGTAAGGGTCAGACTCAGTATGCATGATGTCAAAGAAAGTTGTAACATAAGTGAGTTAGAGACCACATCACAGCTCATTGTTATAGGAAAAATTGAACAAAATGAATAAACAAAACAAAAGAACATTACTTGTATGAAAATACAGTACAAAATTTATTTCATAGGGGAATTGGACAAGTCTCCTCTGTCTCTCTCACTGCAGACATTTTGACTTCCCTGGGTTCAGTCTCCAAAAGCCAGATTTAGTTCTGAGGGTCATTGTGATCAATTGGCAATTTAATTCCTATTACGTTAACACTGTGGTATTTGTTGCTGTATCAGAGGCCCTCCATCAAAAGATAAATTATTTAGATCACTGGTTAACTGTGGTTTTGAATGCAGATCCATAATTTAGGGCTAAAGTTTCACCTGAAACAGATTACATTACAAAATATTTCAAGTGAAAGTCCACCTGCTAGTGCTTTTTCCACTGGGAGCTTGAGGGAATCTACGTGGATAATGTAATTTCATAATTATGTACTACTATACATTTAGAAATAATGCATGAGCATCTGCACATAGAGAAGATGTTAATAGGTTAAGGTTTGGCAGCTTTGCTTAGTTGGTTGTAGGCCGTATGTGGATATGCATACGAGATTCTATACAGTTTAGAAAAATAAAGGCCTGATGTATGTGTACATGACCACTTGTGCATTCCTGAAGACTGAGACAAACAAGCAAGCAATACCCAATACAGAAGTGAACAGATACCAAATGCAAAAAGTATCTAAACAACAAACCCTTCGTAGTTTTATAGAAATAGAAAACATAATATCAAGCAGGTAAATGATGGTGGTTATTGTAATTTTAATTAATTAATCTTTAAAGAACATTGAGAAGGAAGATGTTCTGTATTCGGTCTTGAATGCCACATCCGAGTCTTCAGAATGGGATAGGGCAGAATGAATTCTTTTATTGCTGCAGCTGATTGACAGTGGAGGTTTATGTGTGGTTTTAGCAAACAGTGATCAGAAACAAAGGAAAAAAAGGAGCAATGAGTTTTTTCTCTATTTTGTGATACAGAAAAAAAAGCTTTTTCGTTCTTGTTTTCCTCCTGTTTATAAAGACATTCTAAGTCTTGTGGGTCTTAGAAACCTATGGGCTTCAGTTGAACCATTAAAGAAACTTTTACATCAATAGAATGACAAGTTGAGAAATTAAGCAAGTGAAAGAAGGAGATTTCTCCTAATCTTAAAAATATTGCCTATGAACTCATATACCTGCCTTTAAACGAGGACAGTTTAGCAGCCATATCCTGTGAGCAGCTTTTATTCTTAAAAATTCTAGATAGAGCTGTGATTACTCAACGTTCCTCAAGCACATCTCAGTTTATTTCACATGCATAGTTTCTTAAACTGTTTTTGCACTTTTTACCTTTTGTTTTTAATTTTATTTTCATAGGTGATGATTTCTATGCTATTTCTTGAGGTAGCTTAGAATTTTGTTATAAGGGGAAAGGGTTTGGTTGTTGCTGGTTTTACTCTTGTAGTAACTAAAAAGCAGCTGAACAGATTTGTTCAGACAACCCAGGAAACTCACTCCTTGGCCAGAGACCAAATAAAGTCTATGTTTTGACCTGGCTCAGAATTGCTTATGCTGCATTTAGAATATTTTAAACAAAAAGCATCCAGATATAAGTGGTAACAATTTAAAATTACAGGACTCAGTTGTAAGAATTTGGGATTTTAGGTATTTATGTAAAATTTATGAATTTGTTGGTTATATTAAATTGACTTAGTATTGAATTTTCAGTGCCTCTTGATTCACTCATCTACTGTCTGGATTCCTGAAAAATATACAGGGGGACAATGAAAAGTGACTAGTCCAAATGCTTCTCATCTGCAGAACGTTTCTTAGAATAACACTGTGTCTGAAGCTGCAAAGTCCAGCTTGACTCAACGTTTTTACAAGCTGAGGAAAAGGTACATGAGAGTAAAGGTGTCCTAGGGATTCCCCAGAAGGGGGAATTGAAGTTATTGTAAATGCATTAAAGTTATTAACATTTTGGTACACATATTTAGAAACACACAGATAAGTAGATAGAAAGGACCCTACTTAAAAGGGAACAGGACATAAGGATACTTGACACAGAAGGCAAAGAAATACTAGCATTTCCAAAAGAAGGCATGTTGGAGGAGTTCAGCTCAGCAGAAACAACATGGAAAGTTGCAGTGACACAGATATGAATCTCATGAGTATCATGGCTGGTGAGAAAATGAAAGCTAGCAATATGCGTAGTTGTTGTTTTACTTAGATCTGAATATCTCTTTTGCTTTCTAAAGTAAAGAGTGATAGTTCTTATCAAATATGTTAAAAGTTTTTGTCTGCTTGTTCTATTGATCAGATGACCCTGCAGGGGTGAACTGTAAATCAGAGAGAAGATCTCTAGCAAAGACATTGTTTAAGCTACTGAGATGTTTTATGAGGTATTCAGCACATAATGATGTACTGTGCTTACAAAATGCGTTGGTGAACTGAGAGCCTATCCAGATTTTGGAAAGCATGAAAAAAATATTGACATGGTTTGTAGCTCCAAGCATAGAAAACTCAAAACATAGAAATCTAATGCTGTAAGGGGTTCTAGAAAAGTGGTTGGAAATGACAGATTAGCTGTCTTTGTTTAAATTCTCTCCCTGCCCATGGCAGGGGGGTTGGATCTAGATGGCCTTTAAGGTCCCTTCCAACCTAAACCATTCTACGATTCTATGAAATTATGTGTCTCTTAAATGCAAAAGAGTATTCCTGAAATGTTTTCCATATCTGCCAAATTCATGTGGGTTTATGTGTGTCATTCCATGCAAAATAGTAGGTCAGTTCATGAAAATAATTTGCATATCACCGTAAGCGTCACTTTATTTTTTTAGCACTGACGAAAGGTGAGCTTGTATGTGTTTATAGGAAGACTGCAGGGCAAACTACAACACACAAGCATGTTCCTCACACTGCCTCTTTGGAATATCTCTCTCAAGCAATCCGTTTTGTTTTCTATCAGGGATTTTTAGTGAACCACAGCCCTGTTCAGAACAGGTTTCCCCTGAGAGATAACTAGATCCAGAACAGTGGAAATGTACGGAGTTGCAGGTGTTAGATGTCGTTACACTGGCCTGTCCACATTTAAGTTTTATGCCCTGTCCCTTCTCAAGCTTCATACAGCCTCTTTTTGCCCTCTATACTGTCTTACTTCTCCTCTCCACTAATTCTTAGTTCTATTAACAGGATTAGCTTCTCCCTTCAGGTCTTTTTGCTGGTTGAGAGCCAGATTATGAGGAGAGAAAATACACCCTGGCCTCTTATAATGAAGGAAAAATTCCATTCCCACAGTTCAGCTGAAAACATGAAGTTTCAGTTGAACTGAGGGAATTATGGCATGGCTTGACTGTCAAGCAAGATCTGTAATATTGAAGAGTTTTGGTTTTCCTTTTTGTTTTTTTAGGATGATGTGGTGTTCCTGATGGACACCATTAGGAAAAGCATTTCTTATCACTATCATGGTCTCTAATGTTTAGCCAGGAATCCTTCACCTGTATCTGCCTTTTCAGTCTTGGAATAATCAAAAGTAAAAAAAGAACTAATTTATATACTCAGTTTTCAGAAGTGGAAACTCAGTCAGAGATTGAGTTGTTGGGATTTGTTGTTCCAGCAACTGAAGTCTTATATGGTGTAGACCATAGCAGGTACGGTTATGTAAAAGATTTTTGGTAGAATATGGATAAGATTGCGTGGCTGATGGTGTTAACTGAAAGAAGGGTTAACCACCACACTTTTGTCCAGTGAACTGGACAAGAAAAACTTTGTTGTAATTTCTGAAGGTATTGCAACTACATGCAGTTGGTACTGCATATTCGTAAGATCAGATATGAAACAGAAAAATGAACCAACTCTGTTATTGATGCCTGGGAATGCTGGCCTGTTACTCTTTCCCATACAGTAAAGAGATATTTCATCTTTTTCTAAGCTCTTCTTGGATACTTCAGTCTCCTTTTAATCAAGTGCTGCTTTAGCTCAGCTATTATAGCTGTGTGGCTTTTACTAAGCAATGTTTGGCTCTTTCCAGCTCCTCTTACTCATTTGATGCACAGCAATAGAGAAGAGACATAGATTCAATTCCCATGACTAGGCCAATACACAGTAGGAGCTTAAAATAGCATCCAATTAATTAAACAACAACAACAAAAAACCCCAAACAAACAGTAAAGCAGAATTTACCACAATAAGAAAATCATATATTACACTGAGATGCTATCTCAACCAATCCTGTGCTGTTTGCTTAAATACCAGAAAAGTAGCTTTAAAATTCTCATGAGGAACACAGATTCTGCTGGTTGACTGCGAATAGAAATGTAGTCACAAATAGTCCTCTTAATAAGATCCTTCTAAGGATCTGGATGCAAAGAAAGAAAACTGTGCTTTGCCATATAAAGCTACTGCTCTTGTCAAATTAAAGCTGAACTGGAGCAGCTGAAGCATGAGCAGTATCTTTCAGACAGCAGCGGGGACAAGCATCGTGGGAGGTGTCCCTGCCCGTGGCAGGGGGTTGGAACTAGATGACCTTTAAGGTCCCTTCCAACCAGAACCATTCTATGATTCTATGCCTGTCTCCTGCTGTTTTCTTGGGAGGGGGCAACCAGTGAATCTGTAGCTGTATGACTTGTACGAGGGAACAGTAAAAGAACATCCAATCCAAAATCCAGTAAAGATGAGGGAGTCTTTCCGTTTCCTTCATGGGCTGTAGATAATGGTACAAATGACTCACACTTACTGTGATGTGGGGATGGAGTACAACCATTTTTAAGTGTAGCAGCAACAGCATTTATAGAAAAACACAAAATCAAATCTGTGAGAAGAATTTCTGTGCTGTTTTAACCTGAATATTGTGTTTCTGTTTGGGATTGTGTTTGAATATTTAGCTACTTTATTAATTAAATTTTAACTTATTTTTAGTCATACATAGAAGTTTCTTATGGCACACACATAGTAGACATCTGTGAGTTATTTTCTCTGTTATCATAATAATTTATAGTTGAAGAAAAAAAAGCTATAAATGACTGTAATTTTTTCTCTTTTATGCTTCACCGTATTAACCTGTTTGGATAATTTATATAATTGAGAGTATGATTATAAATGCTGTCATCTGCATGACCAAGACTAAAATATGGATATATAAAAGTAAACATTAAAACTGGAGAAAAATAAAAAGAGCTGGAAAATTCCTTCCTGGCCTCACCCTTCTGCAGATTTCACCAGTGGTATTACAATAGCTATGAAAACACTGAGCCAGAAATTACAAAGTCGTTTGGACATAAAAGAAGGAGAGATCTGATCAGTGTCACTTTTCTTTCTGAGAAGAACTAAATTGATCCTTGCAAGAGGTTTGGGAATTTTCAGGACTAGAAAATAATTTTCTACACCTTTTCTAGCATGTAGATATTTACTGCTTTAAGTAAGAATGATCACAACCCTTTATAATTATGAGGTTTAAGCACTTTATAGTCATTGTGGTCAGGTCTAAATACAAGGCAGAAGAAAAGCCCAACCTTTGATTGGAGCATGATTCTGATTTGAAAAGTCATTTGAACATTACTTCTACTTCCATTATGTTGTGACTCATAACGTACTCTAAGCAAAAGAAAAGAAACAATACTGAATAAGTTCCTGAAAAAAAACACCTCAGGAGCTGAAATGAAATGTAAATAAAGCTTTTATTGTCTTTAATAGTCTTCTATCATCTTTGACTGTTGAATGTATGTGTGTTTGTTATTTACCATAACACAAACCCATACATTTCTTCCTACCCATCAATTTTCAAGTAAGTAATAATACTAATACTGCTGCTACTACTACTAATAATACCACTTCTGATACTGATAACAATAGTATTAATACTATTACTATGTTATAACACATACTCTTCCAAATTTGTAAATCAAATCTGCATTTTGGCCAATTTTATTTGGCTGTAAATGACAAAATGTAAGCATCTGTGGTGTATTGCAGGGTAGACCCACTCAATGCTTTGTCAGCTTACAGATGGCTCATTCAGCTCTGTCCTGTTAGATTATTTTAATTATCTGTACTAAATTATCTGTAGATGCCAACTGCTATTGATAAATACAGCTTCTTTTTATCAAGTGTAAGGGACAGTGTAATAGTTACGAAATTGTACAAGAATATCATTGCATGAACCTTAATGTTATTATTAAACTCTTGTTTAAGAGTTTAATAATAACATTATTTATGTTATTATTATGTTAAATAACAAGTTCTTTACAAGAACTTGTGTTCTTGTAAAATGCTTGTTATTTTGGCTGCTTATCCTTTCTGGAAATCAGAATATTTATGGAATACACTAATAACAAGAAAGAATCTATTAACAGCTGAAAGTCCATTGTGATCTTTAAACATGCTGGCTAACAATAAGTGAGCTTTGGTGGTGACAGTTTTATAGACATTTATGAAACAGCAATCAAAGTTTTCATTAACCTTTAGTTGTTTAATAGTATGTTGTTTTCACGATTTCCATTTGGAATGTCCAGTACCCCTTTGTCTCTCTTGCTTTTTGTAGTGTTTGGTAAGTGGTACAAAATCATTTAAATAAACTGAGATCTTACATCTGCTAGGTTACTAGACTTCTCTATTTCTTACGATTGGACGGCTGTCTTTTGGTTGTCTTTTATAATGCCAGTTTACTTCCTTCAGAAAAAAAATATGGTGGAGTTTCTGTGAAAATTTCAGTGATAATGACATTGACTGAAATTTGTTAGTTTTTATATTTTTTATATTTTTAGTTGGATAGGAAGGAAAATCCCGTTACATGAGAGAATGCAAAACAATCTATCAGTTTATGTTATGCTATGCTGCCTATTAGTGCTGTCTAGAGACCTTGGGATACCAGCTTGAAGGATGCCCTGAGATTCACTCCGTGGCTTTGATGCTTAATACTTCACATCTACTGCAGATTTAATGTTCGGGTCATACAAGCCTGTTCAGACCAACTTTACAGTGTATGTAGTGTTTGCGCTACTTGGAGTGCAATGTAGCATGGGTGGGTTTATGTTAGGCAAACTGGATTTGTTGTGCGCACACAGCGCTGTAACAACAGGTGCTATACTAAGGTCACTTAATAAGGTCTGGCAGTAATTTCTTAAAAACCTGGACAGTGGTGCGATCACCTAATCCCTGAACATAGTGCGAGAACTCTGTGGTACCAAAGAGAATCACAGAATATTGTGAGATGTAAAGGAACAAAAGTTGTAAAAATAGTAAGAGGTTTATGTAATAGAAACAGCTGGCATTGCCACACTGAACAGTGCAATATATGATTCAGATCCATGTTCTTTCACAGACTTTTTTTGTTGAAAGTAGTTACTCTTTTTCTTGCCAATAAATGAAAGGATCCAGGACACACCTGTTTTATTCCAACACTGCTAATTCATAGAGAAGAGGCGCTTTGGGATATGCTCTGAATAAGATTACTCAAGATGACAAGAAAAAAGGCTTCCTCCCCCTAAAAAACACACCAAAAACCAAAAACCAAACCAAAAAAACACACAAAGGACAATTTGTAATTGACCTATTTTGATCTCTCTCGTATTACCTTTTCATGGGGTTGACTACCTCACACTGGCAGCTGCTGGCTCCTTTCTGTAAATCTTTCACTTTATGTGAGGAGTGCCCAAAAGTTTTAATTTTATTTATACTGAATGATGGCAGCCAACAAGACAGAATATGCTAAGGCAATCTCTGTTAACGATATGTATATTTTATCTAGCTTTTGTGTTGTGTCTTTGCACAAGCCTTCAGCATAGGCTTCTAGCCAGTATGAATTGGCTTAAAAATGCATCCTGTTATGCTCTTCTGCCATCTGGATTTGAAGGAAAATTCAATTCTTAGGACTGTATCAGCACAACAGTCATCTATTAGCCAGGTCATTATCATTGCAACATCATGGGTAAAAACAAATTAGAGAAGCTGGCCAAGATGGTAGTAGCAAAGGAGACAGTTTCACTGTCTTTCTGGTAAACTGTTCTTGTTCGTCATTTTGTTCGAAGCAGATGGTACTTATACTATGTTCCCCTTCTTCCTAAAAGACATCATCCTCTTTCCTGTCATGTTGAGCAGAGGGTGCTCAGCTCTGTGTGTTCTGCCCAGGTCTCTGTCTGTGAAACCCACAGAGAGACTCCTGGGAGGGAAGGTGGCACCGTATCCCCATGCAACTGCTCAAGAAGAGGAGGCACAGGGCAAGAAGCAGTTGGCAGGGATGGTCCTATTGCTAGAAAACAGATGATACTAGTGAGTATGTGTGGGTGAGTGCTACTGCACAGGAAGACCCTGGCTCCTCTATACTAGCTATCTATCATTTAGTGAAATAAAATGTGTTTCACAGAAATACTGTGTATGAAAGGCTTTGCACAGATAGCATGTGCCCTCAGACTATACGAGTAAAATGACCTTGGGATGGAAGCAACTGGCCTGGAGAAGAAAGGACAAAATTTCAGTACTTCCCACAATACTACTCTTCATTACTAGTCACTATTTTACATTTCTGTTTTAAGTCCTATTTTAACTCCATTTAAGAGATCAGAAGGGAACAAAAATTCTAAAAAGGACTATAGAGTTGCAGAGAGATGTGATAGCTCATCAAACTGAACAGAAGGAAACCACTGGTGTATGCTGGATGGAAAAGTATTTTAATTTTTCCAAAGTAAGGAACAGGTGATAGGTGCTAGGATGACTGCCAAGGCCACATAGTGACTGCCAAGCAAAGGTGACTGTGAGCAGACACTGAGAGACTTTATGGAACACAGTCTGAAGAACAGAGAATATGGAGATTACAGCAGTCTACAGTGTAGGTTAGAAGAAACGGAGGAGGATGGAAGACAGGAAGCTGCCAGTTTACCTAGGTATTTGTCAATACTGCTGAATAAGAAGACATGGAGGGCCAAGTCCTGGAAAAGAAGGGTGGGCCATTAAGGAACAAAACCACAGGGATAAGTCAGAAGAAGGACCTGGTTGAAGAAGAAACGCAGGGACATGTTAACCTGCACTGATGATCAAGATCAAGAAATGAGCCAAAGGTGGCATTAAGGAAGAATTAGGATTAGAAACAGCATGTTTCTACTCTGTAGAAGAGCATGCATTTTTCAGGAAAGGAAAGTAAAAATCAAGGAGATGGTCAAAGAGTATGCTTGAATGTATCAGAATGAAGGAAACAGAGAATGGTGTGACCTTTCTCTTAGAGTCTAATGTCCCCTAGTCACCAGGACAGGGTTGGATATGGATGGAGATCTTTGCAACGCAGAAAATTTTAATAATTACTTCTGAGTAAATTTTAGTAATTTAGTAATTAAAATAATTTTAGATAGTATTGAGTTTTCTTTGCTCACAGTAAAAGGAACTGATGAGCAGAAGAGGTTATCAAGGGCAGGGATAATGTGACAATCGAGAAGTTTCTAAATAAAATTATACAGTTCCAAGGAAATGAAACACATAGCTGAATTTTTGTTAACCATATAAAGAAAAAGAGTGTGAAAGAAAATAGTGGGCCTTCTGTTCATGAGAGCTACAACTCATGCTTAATATTGTCTAGACACGGGCCCAAGATTAGGGAAAAGTACTCTCTGCTTTCATTATGGATAATGCAGTTTCTGGGGGCAAAGGCAATATGCCTACTGGGACCGAAGAAAGTGGCAGACAGCTGCTGTTCCAGTCCTAGAAACAGTAAGTTAGATAAGGGGGAAAAAAATTAGCAAATGTATAATACGCATGCACACCAACCTGCTGTAATTTTGGTTCTGTAAACCATAATTTCTATGACAATTCCTAATCAATGTAACAGATAGTACTTAAATGAATATAATTATTTAAAAATCAGCACATTTATGTTCTTTTACCTTTTATTATATGTTTCTAACTTTTTTCTACTAATCTGAATGCTGATAAGGATGAATAGATTCAGAATTTCCATTTGTCAAGTGAGTCAGGGGCTGCATATTGACCTGAACCAATGTGTGAAACACTTTTTTATCACTTTGGTTACTAGAATATAACAGAAACAAGTAACAGCACTTCTATAAGCAGTACTCCACTGTATGTAATCCTACATAAAGTGTATAATCTGTACAACGGGAATTTTCATCTAAATAAACTTTAAAACAGTATTTGTACAGAGGTATTATTCAGGAGGAAAAGAAATCCATTAAAGCTATGTAAAGAAAAAGCAAATCATGTTCTCTCAATAACTGGACCAGATAGGATGCCAGTTATTGATTTAGTCTGGGATACAGGAATACTAAATCTTCTGCTGTATCCAGGCACAGTATATCTTTTGGAACTCTCATGTTGATCTATTTTTTATGTTTAAAAAATAAGAATCCTATTTAAAGGCAGAGACCTATCTTCACGTAGCCACATTTTGTTTAGCTACTGGGAGAAACTACTGGCTTTTTCTGAAATTTCCTTGCATAAGTATTGTCTTTTAGGTACAATATTTTTTCCCACTGGTGTCCTCCAGGCATTGAAGCATTGTTATTTTGTGCCTCTTCAGTGTGACTTGATGACTTGCCCAAACATAGGCCTTCTAATTTTTCCTACTATTTCAGAGATTGTTTCCTACATGTATTTACTATCTTGTAAAATATTTCCAAATACAAAGGTCAAGCTTCTCACTACACAATGGTGGGATAGGGAAAAAGGACAAAGACTGAGAACGTTTGCTTGCTGAAGTCAGTCAGGGGAGCCCAAGTGCGACCTTGGTCCCACAAACAACACTAACAGCATCTATAATATAAATCAATATAATAGCTATTTCTCCTACGATGAATGTTGTAAGAATAATAGAATAGGTTTTTTGTGAAGCATGAGGTCAGAACCACCCCCTAATAAATACTGTGCAATTGGGTAAGTACTTGCAGCAGGCTGAACGGCCCTCATGTGTTAGGTTACATGTCCTCTGTCTATTCTGACACCAAGAAGTTTCAGAATGAAGTGGGTTTCCTTGACTTGGCAGACTTATGTCTGATTAGCACCAACAAAAATGTTCAAGGTGGTGTCTGAGCAAGGTATAGCTGAGGCATTAGCACCAAGCTTCTCAAATTTGCCTCAAAAAAATCAAGGAATTTGGCAGAAATGCTGCAACGTACTGAAAAATACAAGATAATAATCCTGCTAGCACTATATAGGATAGTTTCTTCAGATATGTCAGGTTAGTATACCCCATTTATAGCAGACAAAACCAGAATTATGCATATAGATAATATGAATTCATGGAGTCCAAGTTATATTCTTGAGTATTCCTGGAGGGTATACAGCTATTATATTCTAGCCCATAAAGCTACAACATTTTAAGAAGTTTCTGTCTTCTGTTTCTTATTCTGCTCCTTGTCTAAAAGCTTCCATGTAAGATTTGTCCATCTGCAGGGAGCTAGAGGTGGCTGAGATTATACCTGAAACCGCGGCTTGTCAAAGCCCTAACATCTAAATTAACTTGATCATTGGTACCTTGGATTCTCAGAAATGACACCTCAGTGAAGATAAAAGACTGAACACCACAAAGGATTTTGTAGATCACGATATACTGCTAGAAAACACAAGCAGAAGATCAGAGCAACTCAGGGACTGGATCATTTTGAGTATACTTCTAAAACATAAGATGTGGTCAGGAGCCTTGGGGTCAGGATGCAGAATTGGTCAGAGGAGACAGATGACAACTTGACGCTCACTAGGAACACAAAGCCTTGCCTAAGAAAAATGAAAAAGCAGAGTTAGCTTGCAAGATGGCACTGCACATATTCTTTTATTTGTAGCTATACCTCATTCCCTGAATAAAGAGAAGGCAAATCAACACATGATCTAATGTAATTGCTGTCTCAGCAACATAATTCCTTTATATTTTTCACAGCCTGAATATATCACATCGTAGTAAGAGTTCAGACAACTAAAGCAGTGAAAAACATTAATAGCAATTTTTTGCTATTTGTTTCTAGTCTTCATTGGTATATTTCTACCATTGTTTGGGCGGTGAAACCAAATTAGGTTTTTTTTTGCTGTTGTTTACAAGAGATAGCTAGTGTTATCTATACTAAGCGTCCAAAAACCACAGGTCTGAATGGAAATAAAATAGTAATTTTTAATAGCTATTTTTATTTGATTTTCAGTTTTTGAGTTCTTAGATCACATTTGGGTCATATTCCTATACTGCGGTGAGGGATAGAAGTGCTAAAAGCAGAGGAAGAAGCAACCTAGAAATTCTTATGTAATCAAATGACTCCAGAAGGGGTTTTAAGGAAAATAACAATAACTGGGAGCTTGCAATAAAATTGTGAGAGCTGGCAATAATTAAATTTCATTTTCTGAAAAAAAAAAAGGAATGTAATAATTCTTGGCAAACCACTCTAATAGAATTTTATTTATTTATTTTTGTACTAGAATTTAAAATAAACTGTAAAAAGAATTCTATTCCTGTGTTGTTTTGTGAATATGAAACTGAATATGATCTGACGATTGCCTGTCCACTCCACAAACGTGTAAGCATGAAAGCTTTCCTCTGAACCCTCACTGACTTCAGAACTTAATGAACTTCTTTTACATGCTTAATTCTTATCTTGTGCCATTACTAGGATACAACTGCTGAAGAAATTAACAGAAGCAAACACATTTATCGAAATTTTGTATTAAATTTTCCTTTCTGCAAGAATACCTTTTGTTCCTGAATTTATTCTAGATAATTTTACCTGCAGTCTGCATTGTATTTATAATATTTCTGTTTATTGGAAAATACAGATGTTTCTGTAGAATTTATATTTTCTGTCTCTAGAGGAAGCAGTTCTGTTAAGTAAGAAGTGTGTCTAAAAACTTACATCAACAGACGCAGAGTCTCACTTTGTTACTCTAAACTCAGCCACAGTAGGAAAGGAAAGTTCAAAGTTACAACTTTGCATCGCTGCCAAAATACACGAGCCCTATCTCACTGGATTGAGTCAGTTGAGTCCCACTGTGATGATGGAGTTCAGGCTGCAAGAAGAGTTCATGTTGGGCTGACTCTGCAGTACCACCCTAGAATGCAATGTGCAGTATCTGTTTCGTATTCCCTTGGGCTGGGAATTTATAGCAAACACTGCTTTTGGGAACAGCGTTAGCAACTGAAATACTGCTGCACAAAGTGGCCTCCCAGTAACTCTTAGCTACTGCCACAGCACGCACAGATAATAAAAATAGAATCTTGCTTGCTCATCTGAAGTAGTTTCTGAATTGTCAATTTAAGTGATTGTAAATAAATGTAGCTTAAATCTGATAGTCAACCAAGACAAACACAAAGCCATTTAGCTTAGAATTTCAAGTAAAAAAAATCCAGCAAGATAATTGAGGCAAAATGGATATTATACTGAGATGTCAAACCCTCTTATCGTAGAGTGGGAGCAAGTATTTTCTCTTCTTAAAAAGCTAGTGCCTGTAAAATAATACACAACAATAATATAAGTACATTGATAAAACTACACTAAGTGTTTTAATTGCTGAAAATGTTTTTTGACTAAACTACCAATGCTTATATTTTGTTCCAATTTGTTTGTTTTCCTAAGGTTTTTGTTTTTTTTTTTTTTAAGACAGTACGAATTGTAAAACAAAGACCTGAAAATCATATGCCTTGGCTCTGTTCTGAGCAAAAACATTGCTGGGTTCTGATTTATGCCCTGTTTAATAACTGTAGCTTCATCAAGGCTACTGCTGTGCAGTCTGCTGTGACTTAACCTGACTACACCTTAACCTCTCCACCATGTAAAAAGCTATACTTAAATGAATTTTGCAGCTTGCCTGAGATATTCAAATTAAAACTTCTGTTCAAAATCCTATTATTTCTGAATAATAGAAGCTTAAAATGTAACATTCTTTTTTTTTAAATGAAAGCTGAAATTCTTATTTAATTAATTCCAGGATTTATTCCTTTAATCTGTCCGCAGTCAGAAAATCAGTATGTTCCAGTGCATTGCTCACCAGTGTGCAATACTAAAACATGCAAACTGCTGTAAAACTGATTTCTAATACTAAAAATGGGTAGATTGTGAGGTGCTTGCATATGTTTGTGGCTCTCATGTTGTATTCATGTGCATGAATGTAATGGTCTGGTAAAAGTGAGGATGTGTAGGTGTATGTTCGCAGCTGCCATCCCTAGGGTTAGGGAGGGTCTCATCTGTGTCCTCTGCATAGTCTACAAAGTTTGGGTGGTCGTGGACCGTGTTGCCCCTTCCAGCAACCACTCCTTGGGTTAAGAAGGCTATCGTGTCTTAGTCATTGAGCCTGGGTGGCCACATACTCTTCACACCCTCTTTTCAGGGTGATGGAACTCAGCTCTTCGTTTTCCACGCGACCCTTTCATAACCAGGTGACTATCCCAGTTAGTCTATGACACAGGCTACAGACCACATGCAAGGTCAAAGCTCAGCTCCTTCCTGGGCTTTAATTTCACTAAGAAACAAATTAACAATGAAACAATCAACTCCCAAAGCTCAGCTAAACCCACCTCTTCATCTTACTGTAACACAAACCCAATCTCCCTCTGCCAGGACAGCCAAACTCTGGAATCTGCTTCCTCCTTTTAATTACCTCCAGCTGTTGGTCCCTCCCTCTAGGCCTCACGTTGCTGGCAGGTGCTATGGGGTGGGGCAAACTCCATCCCCACATCCAGGACATTGTTAACTACCTTCTTCCTCCATGCTTTGTTCCACTGATATGCCCTAACTTATAGTAGCAGTGTCCTAGTCATTTTGATAAAGCTTAGGTGGCTATTTTGTTCTAGCTCTTGTCTTTTCAGGGGCAGATCAGACCTCTGGTACCACCTTCTCTGCTCAGGAGGTGAAAATTACATTTTCTTCTCACCGAGTGAAAAGTGTGTCACGCTAGCAGTGGAACTCCAGGTCCTTCTGTCAGTGAATCTCTTATGCTGACCATTTCCAGCTCTGTTTTTTATAACTTTGCAATTACAATTGAATATGTTATAAAGCTATGAATGAGGTCTGAAGTAGTATTTTTTATTAGATGCAGTTGGAAAAAAATAGGTAGTTTTGGTCAAATAATTTTTTGACCAATTTTTTCCGTCTAAATGGTCTGCCTGTTCTCTCAGTTATGGCAGGTTGTCTAATACCAGATACTACTTCTCACTACAGACCTTGCCGCTTTTATATCCCAAATCTATTCTTCCTACAACTATAATCATGTTATTATTTACAGCTGTCACAGAAGTGGAAAGAATGTCCCCTGCAGCCCTGAATGCATGGATAAGCAGGCTTGTAGCTAGTCAGTTACAAAAAAAAACCCCAAAACCAAACCCACATCACAAAACCTCCAGAAACCTTGACTGGAAGCAAGTATGTTTTTAATTCATTGTCTAAACAAGACCTAACATATTTCTAGGGTTATAATACATTACTAAAGTATTGAGGACATTGCCTAAACCTGCTAGAAATAATTTCAGCGATTTTGACACCTTTTGCTCACTGTAGCTGAAAAGCATCTTTCAGAAAGTACCTGTTTGATGATGCAGTTTCCTACCAAACTACTGGTAATGAACAAGAACAGTCAACATAAAAATCCTAGGAGATATGCAAATCCCTTAGTAGAAAATGTTAACACTTCTAATTAAAATCAGAATAGCAATGACATCTTTTGTTTAAAAGAAAATGAGAATGCTCTATTATGTACTTATGTTTCTTGACTTCTAACAATGCAGTGTTGGGGGTTGCCACAAAGGATGGAGTAACATTTTATTGCACATTTAGATGAGGAGAGGAAACAGACATACATAAAAAAGAAATTATGTCATCAGGAGTAACTGCAACATATTTATAAAATGGACATGTTTCAAAGAAAGATGTGGCATTTCCCAACTACAAAAAAAAACCAAACTCAAACAAAAAACATTTACACTACCTGTCACCAAGGCAACTTAGGGAGCACTTTTATTTGTGTAACTTTTACAGACACTGTAAGTGACAAAACCCATAGCAACTAGATTTCAGTTGTGTAATATATTTCTAACAGACTTCTTACAAGTGGGAAAGCCACAAAAAAAATGCATGGTTACTCAACAGTTGTGTATTAGGAAAATTTCTTCTGTTGACCTAATTTGAACTGAATCTTGTTTCATTTAAAAAAAAAAAAAGTGAAATCCAAAGGGAAATGTTTAGGCTTGGAAGAATTCTGCCTAATAGTCTCATACATTTGATAGCTGTAAATGCAGGTGTTCCAAAACACAAAGATTTGGGAGAAAATTATGTACAAAATTCTGCAAGACAAGGCAAGGTCTCACAATTCATCAAAACTTGCCAACTGCATGTTTTAGGTTTCCTAGAATATTTTAAGAATTATCATGAATGGTGTCTGGGTTAATAACAAGAAACTTTGTATATAGACAGCCAACTTATGAAATGCCAGCAAAACAAATGTGAAGATGATTAAACTGTATACAAAAATATGACACCCACAAAATAAGTATCTGGCTATGAGAAAGTGTTGCTTGTGTGCTTATTGTGATAAGGTGTTGTGCCTACACTTATAGCAAATGCACAGATTTCTCTTTTAAATTGTAAAGTTATAGGGATTGTGGCCTTTTGTTTTGTGTTGTGTCAAGCTGTGAACCTAGCCCCTGTAATAGCTGAATGTTGTCAGCTAAACTTTGAACGACCTTGTACTTGGAAAACGTTTTTAAATCCCATTTAGTCATTATAGTCATTTAGCAGTTAATCCAAGTATATTGTTTTTAAATAAAGTTAGCTTCTTGTTGCCTACGTGTAATAGGGAACAAACGGTCAAGGGGACAATGATAAAAATATTAGGAAACAGATGAAAAGTAAAAAAGATGTTTATCAAAAGGCGGGGATGTGGAAAAAGCGAAGACTACATATTACATAGTGACTGGATAATTTAAGAGGAAAAAAAACACGGCAAAGAAAAAGGAAAAAATGTAAACATGTTAGAATTATGACAGGATGGTCATTATGGTTAAATGAATATGTAATAACACACAAAGATAAATAATTACAAGTGTAATATCACAAATATGAGATGATACAAGGAGCAATGAACTACAATAAAAATTACAACAGATGTTCTAAGGAGAGACACTGTATCGATCAAGTAATTGTTGAATCTCCTTACATCTCCATATAACAAGACAAAGAGTACTCAAATGCGGTCTCTCACCTTTACATTTACATTTGTAATTGTGCAGGCAACATCTGCAGTCATAATAAAAACACTTTTATATAAAATTATATAAAAATTGGCCCTGAGTAGTGTAGTCACTTTCTTCTTCTGAGACGGGACTCTAGAGCACAACGTTCTGCAAAAAACAACTTCCATGGGTTTCACCCGTGACCAAGGATGCTGGAATCTTTCTGTCAGGGCCACAGGTGGAAGGATTGGACATTTTAATGTATGTTATAATTCACATGATATGAAAGCCTCTTTTGCTTCTCTGCATGCACACACAGTAAGAATTTTATTTCTTGTCACAGTGGTATATTCAGGGCAACTTTCCAAAATCTGTGCAAAAGTTACAACGTCAGGGAAACCCCATTTCTGTGTAAAAACATGTATGATATTCCTATAGCAAGACATTGGTGAAATGCAATTCAGTTGGTGCTTATTTCCAGGGTAAAAAATATCCTCCCCTCATGTTTCAACTTCTTTATTTGTTCGGTAAAAATCTAATCTTTTTATGAGTATTTTGTTTCCCATGTAGGCTACAGGAAACATGCAAAGATTTGCTTTGGCAACACCACTTCACCCTCTATTTCAAAACCAAGTACTCTGCATATCCTATCTTAAATCCAGTACATTTATGTAGCAGCACCAGCCCAAACAGTTCACATACTATAATAGCTGGATCTTCCATACCTTTCTTAGCTTTCAGTTGTAGGCTCTCACATCCAACTCTGGAAATAATAAATCTGAATAATCTTCCTGTGTGAGAGACAGCTCGGGTGCTTGTGCATCCTAAAGCACTATGAAGACCTACTCTAAAAACAAGCTGCTGATTCATATCATAGAATCGCAGAATGGTTTAGGTTGGAAAGGACCATAAAGATCAACTAGTTCCAACCCCCAACACCTCCCACTAGACCACTACCCGCAACTGTTAGTACCTAATTCAGAGAAGACAAAAGTAATTCCAAAGAGGCATACTACGTCTTCCTAAACTAAAATAGGCTGGAGCCACAGCAGAACACCCGGAAATATTTGCACTGCTCATATGCAAAATCTCCAGTATCACAAACAGGGACGTGAGACAACTAAGTCTAGGCGTCCCGACGGCTCGGGAAGGGCACGAAACTTGCTGGATTCCCAGGCACTTGCAAAATCCTGCGCTCAGCACCGTGGCCAGGCAGCAGCCGCTCCCGGTTCGTGAGGAAAACGGCAGGCTCCAACCCCACCCCGGGCAGGTGCTCACACCTTCCGAGGTGCGAGCCCCTGCCGCGGAGGGGCACGTTGCTCTGACGCCACCCGCGCCGAGGACGAGCAACCCCCCCGTCCCTGCCTACGGCACCCGGCCGCGCGAGGCCGAGCCGTTAACGGCCGCTACAGCCAACGGCCCCCCTCTGCGCGCGCGGCAGCCAGCCGTCCGGCCAGGGCTGGCCGTCGCCTCGTGCGAGGGCGCATGCGCGGCCCGGCCGCTCGGGCGGGCAAATTCAAACCTGCCTCTCGCCCCTTCTCTTTCTCGGGGTAGCCGTTGCGCTGACGTCATTGCACGGCGTCCTTCTTCTCTGCGGTTTCCGGCGCTCGCCCGCGCGGTAAGTGCAGCTGAGAGGGGGGGAAAGTTTTCATTTGTGTGGTTCACGGCACCGTTTTTCTCCCCTTTCCCTCAGGAGCGGGCGGGCAGGCGGGGGCTTTCCGCGCCCTCTCCGCCAGGCGCGGACCCCTCGCCTCTCCGCGCCGCCCCTGTGGAGGGGACGAGGGGCTCTCGCCACGACGCCGGCGATGGCTTCGGGGCGCTCGGAGGCGGCGGCAGCGCGGGTGGCAGAGCTGGAGGAAGAGCTGCGGAGTCTGGCGGAGGAGCTGAGCCGCTGCCAGGTACTGGAGAGCCGGAGACCCCCCCGCCCCCCACCCCACCCCTTCCGGGCGCGGCGCTGAGGGGCAGCCCGGAGCGCGGCTGGGGTCGGGAGGGCACGTCCTCCCCCTGTCCCGAGAGCCCTCTCCTGCCTGCGTCTCTGAAGGGCCGCGGGTTCGCTTCCCGGTTGTTGCGGACGCTGAAGGCAAGGCGGGGGGAGCAGAGCCCCGGGCGCCCGGCCCGTGTGGGGCAGGAGAGCGGGGTGGCCGCCGCGGCGGGTCTCCGGGCGGGAGGGGGATTCGCCTCAGCATCCATCACACCTTTGGCGGGCGCCCCGCGGCGCTGAGGGGGGTGCGGTGCCCACCTGTTGGGCGGTGGCGGCGGCCCCCGGGTCAGGCATGGCACCTCTGCAGCCGCGGTGGGAGCGTGAGCCCCGGGCGCAGAGGTGCAGCTCCGTGAGGAGAATTTAACGGGCCCGGGCTCTTACTCTGGCTTGAAAACAAACACTTAGCCTGAAGGCTTTTTCTTTCTTCTTCCCGTCCCCCCCCCCGCCCCGCCCCGGCCCCCCAAGAAGCCATCGTTTGTTTGCTTGCGGTGCTATGGCAAGAGTACTGTGGCGCTGCCTTGTGCAACTCCTGGAAAAATGAACGAATGGAGGGGTTTTATAGAAATGTAGGTCTAGAAGGAACCTTTAAAGGTCATTTAATCTCTCCACCTACCTTGCAGCAGGGTTTAGTACACCTAAGCTGTTCCTGGGAGGGAGGGCTTTATGAATAATTACGGTTGTACTTTCAGAAGTTCCCCCAGCCTGCTTCCCTGTCACCTCTCTTCATAGGTATGCTTCCCTCATTTTTCCAATTGGTCTTTCATCACTTAGGTTTTGGTATGTTTAATGAAACTAGCAAAATGTTGGTAATATGAGGTCTTGTTGTAGAAATCTACACCAATTCTCTGCCAAACAGGTGGATTACACCAAAGGGATGTGGTGGAGAGAAAGGTGACATCTAGTGCTGTGGTTGCTTTCTCACTTGCTTCCTGGTAGCCAAAACAGTGTTTTCTTCTGGGATGGAGTCTGGTTAAATACACGGAGGCCTGGGCTGACGTAGTCATATCTGTGATCAGAAAATAGCATCCATGTTAAGAGCTAGTAGCAATTTCTTGCTTCACGCAGCATTGATGTACCTGGCAACTGGTACTGGATTTCTGCTGTGGGTACAATCCAGACTTCTTGCAAAAACTTGTTGCATGGGAGAACTACGGGGAGAGGGAGCTGTCAATAAAAATCCTGTTCAGAATAGTGAACAATGAATGGTGTGAGGATATCTTAAATGTCTTGTGGGAGAAGTTTAGAAAACTCTTTATAATGATAATTTAGTTAGTTTCCTCTTCTTGATATGCAGATGTGCAGTAAAAGACAAAATTTGGTGGAGATAGTTTTCTGGGAGGGAAGCAAGTGGAAAAACAACAAGAAAACAGTTCCTGTGTTTGAAAACAGAACCCAGACAGTGTTCTACAGTAATCTCTTCAGGTCTACATAGAATCCAATACATGCCATCTTTCTAACAACAAGAAATGCATGTTTTCAGGATTTATTTCAGATTATTAATAAAATAAAAAAAGGAAAGTGAAGCAGTAATCTATAAATGGGGATTCTTTTCTGAAAGCAATGCGGTGTAGAAATCTACATGCGTTATCAGTTTACTAATCCATCAATAAATGTAGACAGGCATATTTAAGAATGTGTATGTTATGTAAAGAAGGGGGAAAACAGATTTTAATAAGTAAAAGAGGTTATAACCTAGCCAATTATGCAGCTTTTCCAAAGTAGGATTCCAAAGTATCTAAAATATTTAACCTTTTTTGAAGTTTTGTGAAGTTACTCTGAATTTGGATGGAAACTAAAATAGGCTTCACTAAGATCTTCAACTGGTTTAAAAGTTAAAATTATTCAAGGAGAGTTAATCCATTTTAAGCTCATATTTCATATGAAAACTTCGTGCAAGGACAAGCCTTATCTACTGTGATTTCCCGAGTTTTGTTTGATCTAGAATCTTCTTTGGTTCTTGTCTTAAGTCGCCACCTAACATTTTTAGGTCTTTTTAATCAGAATAGTGAAACTGCTTAAGTTGTAAGTGACCTCTTGAGAGCTTCTATTCCACCCCACCCTAGAGCAGGTTGCCTAGGACATTGTCCAGTTTAGTTTTGAGTATCACCATGGCAGGAGACCGCAGCTCCTCAGGGCAAACTTGTGCTGGTGTGTGAAGCCCCTCACAATACAAGTGTTTCAGCTGCTATTAAGATTTTTCTTGCCTTATGTTCTTATGCTCTATTCTGTTGGGTAGGATTGTCTCTTTTGGAGATTACTTTAGCAGACATTTTGGGTAGAAATGTTATATACTTAAAAATATTAGTGAGAGGGTGTTAGCTTTTAATCCAGCAACTGGATAAAATTGCCTGAGGTTGTGTAGTTTTTTGTTTGCTTTTTTTTTCTTTTTTTCTTCTATTACATTCACAGACACATAAACTATACTTCTAAAACAGACTTCCCAACTGAAATCTAGTTTAATAGTTTAACAGTGTACCAGAACTAAAGGAAGAGCGTGGCCAGCAGGTCGAGGGAGGTCATCCTCCCCCTCTACTCTGCCTTGGTGAGGCCACATTTGGAGTACTGTGTCCAGTTCTGGGTTCCCTGATTCAAGACGGAAAAGGTACAGCAAAGGGCTACCAAGAGGATTAGGGGACTGGAACACCTCTCTTATAAGGAAAGGCTGAAGGATTTGGGTCTCTTCAGTCTGGAAAAAAGACAGTTGAGGGGGGATCTTATCAACACTTATAAATACTTAAAGGGTGGGTGTCAGGAGGATGGGGTCAGGCTCTTTTCAGTGGTGCCCAGTGACAGGGCAAGAGGTAATGGGCACAAACTTGAACATAGGAAGTTCCATCTAAGCATGAGGAGGAACTTCTTTACTTTGAGGGTGACAGAGCACTGGCAGAGGCTGCCCCGAGAGGTGGTGGAGTCTCCATCTCTGGAGACATTCAAAACCCACCTGGACGTGTTTCTGTGCAACCTGTTCTAGGTAACCCTGCTCTGGCAGGTGGATTGGACTAGGTGATCTCCAGAGGTCCCTTCCAACCCCTACCATTCTGTGATACTGTGAGTAGCCGTGAGTAGCCTTAAGTATTTGTTTCGGTATTAGCATTTTGTATTTTTTTTTTTTCCAAAGGAAAAAAAAAACATTTATCAAATGACTGAGGCTGAAAGTTTTGATTGATTCTAGGGAACACTGAACGAGGTTATAGAAATAGACATGTATATATCCAGCAGTTATCTAGCACCTGAATAAAACATGCCAAGGTTCTTTTCACACCTCCTTGAACTGTTATATTCACTGTCATATTAACTGTGCTTCTGAAATGTCTCTCCACTGGTAACTGGAGTCTATTGATGATATGGTGTCCATTGGCTAAGTATATGGAAGCCTTCTCTGGCTAATGAAGCTCCTGAGTTTTAGTGGAAGAACTGTGCATGATAGCTTTTCTCTAACCACAGGTATTTCAGGCTTTTGTCTCTTCTCCAACAGGATCCTGGAGATGACCATTTCTCTCATCTGGGATGGTGGCCTTTATGTTCAAACCTAGCTTCTTTTTCTTCTTCACATTTCTTTTCTCTTTTAAGGTAACACTTTCTACCAAGTAAAGGTGCCTAGAGAGTCAAATAAGATATATTGAAGATTTCTCTTTTTTTTCTCTCCATTCTTTTCTAGAGCTAATTCTGCTGCTAAGTCTTGACCTCTGCAGCTTAGGTTTGCAGTGTTTGGTATTTTCTTTAAGACTCCTAAAAACATTGTGGGAGTTTGAATCATAATAAGGAAGATTATGAGAGAGATTATTAAGAGAATTACTTGAGTAATTGAGTAATTGTCCTGAAAACAACTGCAAAGGAAACATGGAATTTGTGTTTCCTTTGGGACCTAGTTGTTCCATTTCTGTGACTGGCTTAACTTTGTCAGGGGGCAGTGGAAAGACAAAGGTCAAGTAGTAAGTTATGACACATCTGGTCTGCTACTTGCTTTAAATGCTCCGTTCTATTTTAGGGTTTTATGCTGCTACCTGCCACCTTAATATCTCAAGACCCTTCCGTGGAAAATCTTCAACACCTGTGTTCTTACTAGTCCCTGGAGTTTTTGACTCTGCTGAATTTTTAAAAGATCTGGCATATGTTTTACCCCCATCTCATTTTCTCCTGTGATTCTTATTTTTTTAGGACCGATGGAGGTGCTACTTTTGCATAGTTGCTCCTGATAAAGGAAATCAGAGTGGTTTGTTTGTTTCTGTTTCGGTGTTGTTGGTTTGTGGTTTTTTGTTTTTTGTTTTTTTTTTCTTTTTTGTAAGAGTAATGATTTGCTGTATGTCTGGGAGGTCATTCTGTGAGTAGAGTTTCTGGGCCAAGAATATTTTTCTTTGGCTTTCAGGTGCTTTCTCTTTTATCTTGTGTATTTAAACCACCTGGTGACTATATTTTAAGAACTGATTTATAGCATATTCTGTCGTTGGTTTCTTGCAGTCCGTTTTCTTTGTGATATTTCATTTGGTGCAAAATAAATGTGCATTCCTAAAGCAGAAGATATGTATTTGGTGTCCTAGCTCCCAGCCTCTTAACTGCTGAACTACAGATGCTTTCATGCCTCCTATTCTCTAACTAAAAAGATAGCAAAGGTTCTTTAAAGTATTCTGTGGTGGGAAACTTCATCAACTCCTCACTTGGAACAAGGCAGTGCAATTTGAGACTCTTTTTCCACATGCAGTTGAGTGTCTTATGTTGCTGGAAATACAGAGAGTTGGAGGAAGCAAGCATGTCCTCTGTTTTTTACTTATGCTATTGGTGATACTTGCAAAAGGACTTCGGTTTGAGTAGCTTCCTTTCATATTTTGCAGCCTGGGATCACTTTCTCTATTTGCCGAAAGTGCCGTTTTGGGTTCAAACAAGTGTCTTAAAAATTTACCCATTATTAGTTTAAAAAACCGCAACAGGCTTCATTGTATTCACTGCAGCTTTTATTTCAAAGGTAACATGACATCTCTTGCTGCTAAAAAAAGGTTGTATTTTCCTAATTGACGACTTTCTTTCTAACTTTATTGTTCTGCAAAAACTAAGAGTACCCTGTCTTTTTTTTTTTCCTGCAGTTATATATACTGTTTTTAGTGAGCTCTCGTTAGTGTTATCTTCTCTAGCACATGTGCTTTTCCTGTCAGTGATGGCTGCAATGCTTACTCCTTTGCTAAGTTAGGAATTTATTGGACTATGTGTATCCGTAAGCATTTTTGGGTAGAAGAGGAATAAGGAAGGTGGGCTGTTACTTTGTGGAAAGTGGAGTGATAGGGGCTTCAGCTGCTGCTGGCTTTGTTTCATGTTTTATGTTTCCTGGTTACTGTGAAAAGCTATACATAGACCTGTTCTGGTCTTCATGTGTTATTTTATACTGTGTTTGCAGAAAAAGAGCAGTACTTTGTGATCAGCTGGACTGTCTTGTTTTTGATCACTTTGTGGATCAGGGAGGGATGTAAAATAGTCTATTTGACATCACTAGCATTAATAACAGACAGGACTGCTATAACAAACTCTTCATATGAAAAATATTCCATTAGCTGGAAAGAGATGCATTCTTTCATTCTGGACCAATTTAACAGCCAGGATGCCCGTTGAAAATCTAATGTAGCCATGATAACATTGACTTATAAGTCATTTTAACTCCCCCTACTTTATTTACAAGTAAATATGAAAAATATATTAAATAACAAAACAAAATATCGCATTGTTTCATGATATGGAAATAGCTGTTTTGACATCCATGTTGATAGTACGTATCAGAAATGTTTTTAAATCAGTAAGTGAGAATTGAAACTAAAATTAAAAAAGCCATATTTCTTCCTTAGCCATGTATTTTTATGTCAACTTGGTTTTTAATCTTATGACTTTGTGACCAAATTTGAATGTTTGTGAACTACCAGTATGAGAATTTGAATGCGTTAGTGTTTCTTCTGGATGAATTGTTGATATCCATACTGTCCTTTCAAAGTGGGGCAAAGTGTTTAATGCTCCCATTCATTAAATACTAATTTCTTTTATTAGTGATTAAGCCAAGACCACATATTTATTGGTGCCAAGGGATGCCAGCTGTTTAGTGCTTTGGGTGGTTTTTTTGTTATTTTATATTCTTATATTTTGCCATAAGGAGTCTAAATGACATAAGTGATTAGTACAGGTGTTGTTAATAAAGGCCTTATTCTTTATGTATTATAGACAGAAGTAGTGTTGTTGAATAGCTAAGTTGTTTAATTTCTTTTGCTTTCTTACTTTTGATAAATTTTAGCTAACTAGAATGAATTTTTGCATACATGGTCTTTCCTTCTGAAAAATACTTGTTTGGAATATTTGAGTAAAACTGAAAACGCACTGAGTGATATTAAAAAAAAAAAAAGACTATTTTTGTACTTAATACAGTAGGTACCTATTCACAGTATGTCTGTGTGCAAATATTTCAAATTGCTCCCAGCATGTGAATGGGAATCTAAAATTTGCTATAGAGATCACAGAGTCATAGGGCAGTTTGTGTTGGAAAGGACCTTTCAAGATCATCTAGTCCAACCCCTCTGCTATGGGCAGAGATGTCTTTCAGTAGATCAGGTTGCTTGAAGGCTCGTCCAACCTAACTTTGAGCACTTGCAATGGTGGGGCAACCACAAGCCAGTTCCAGAGCCCCACCAATCTTGCTGTAAAAAAAAAAAAAAAAATAAAATCTTCCTTATGTCCAATCTAAATATAGCCTTTTTCAATTTAAAACTGGTGTCCCTTCTGTCACTACAGGCCCTTCTGTCACTACAGGCCCTCTCTCTTTCTTAGAAGCTGCATTTAGGAATTTAAAGGCTGCGGTCAGGTCCCTTGGGAGTCTTCTCTTCTCCAGACTGAGAAACCGCAACTCTCTCAGCCTTTCTTCACAGGAGAGGTGCTCCAGCCCTCTGATCATTTTTGTGGCCCTACTATGGACCTGCCCTGACAGGGCCATGTCTTTCTGGTGCTAGGATCCCTAGAGCTGGATGTAGTACTCCAGGTAGGGTCTCATGAGAGCAGAGTAGAGAGGGAGAATCATCTCCCTTGACCTGCAGGCCTTGTTTCTTTTTCTGCATCCCAGGATACGGCTGGCTTTCTGGTCTGCAAGCACATGTTGCAGGCTCATATCCAGTTTTTCATCCACCATTATACCCTTCCCTATATAATATAGTCCTTCTCTGCAGTGCTTCTCTCAATCAACTCATCTCCCAGCCTATATTGATACTGGGGGTTGTCCTGACCCAGGTACAGGACCCTGCACTGGGCCTTATTGAATTTCATGAGGTTCACATGGGCCCACTCCTCAAGCCTGTCAGTGTCCCTCTGTGTGGCATCCCTTCCCGCTGGTGTAGAAACTGCACCACTCGGCTTGGTGGTTTCCACTCATCTGCAAACTTGCGGAGGGTGCATTCCCTCAATCCCACTATGTCATTTAGGAAGGTATTAAAACAGTATTCGTCACAGTATGGACCCTGGAGGGGCACCACTTGTTACTGGTTTCCATTCGGACATTGAGCCATTAACTGTAACTCGCTTGGACGTGGTTATCCAGCCAATTCCTTATCAGCCTAACAGTCCATCCATCAAATCCATATCTCTTCAATGAAGTGGCAAGAATGTTGTGGGGGACTTTATCAAAGGTTTTATAGAAGTCTAGGTAGATGACATCCTTAGCTCTTCACTTGTCCACTGATGCAGTCACACCATTGTACAAGGCCATTAGTCAGGCACAATTTGCTCTTGCTGAAGCCATGTTGTCTGTCTCTAATCATCTCCTTGTCATCCATATGCCTTGACATAGCTTCCATGAGGATCCGATCCATGATTTTACTGGGCACCGCAGTGATGCTGACTGGTCAGTAGTTCTCGGAGTCCTCCTTTTTACCCCTTATGAAAAAAGTGTGTGATACTCCCTTTCCTCCAGTCACTGGGGATTTCATCTGACTGCCATGAGATAGGCATGAGTGAAAAGGTACCTTTTATGGGAACAACAAAACATTGGTGTTTCTCAATAAAGGAAGTTGTGTTTTACATGCAGAAAAATAGGCTCTTGCTTCTAATTTTTCTAATTGCACTGAAGATGCTTCTAGAACACACTGAGATGTCTATGTTTACCATGAAATTACAGATTCAGCCTGGAGAAGAATGGCTGTAGCAGGTCTGGTTTTCCCATCAAACTGTATCTTGATTCAGGAGGTATGCAGTCCTTAGAGAATGACTTCAGATAATCTCGTTCTTCTTTGTTGTTATTAAGTGTGCACTGTTTCAACTATTTCAGGTACTATTTAGCTCATGACTTAGAAGATAGGCGAAATTCTCATATTTGTCTGCAATTTCACAGGATTTGGGAAGTTCTACACAGTAATTGCAGGCAGAGTTGACGTGATGGACCCAAGTTCTACTTGATTAGTCATGGTAATTCAGAGTGAATATACCCAAATGTATGTGTATGGTTATATCGTGTGTAAATAAACTGCTTGTGCATTCCTGTATTCTTGGATGCATTGAAAATCACAAATGCATTATGATTATATTAATCCAGAGCATAATATTTAAACAAAAACTAACTCTGACACCTATGCTGAAATGTTGAGATTATACTGGACTTTCAAATAAGTGCTTGGAGTCTTAAAATAACTCTCAGAATTGTCACTTCCAGAAAGCAGCTATGTGACTTAAAAAATTCATATCCTTTTCCTTTCTGTGCATCTTCCATCCAAATTACTTCAGTGACGATGGTTAGTTTTAATTGAAGTAGTTTAGATGTTTATAGCTTGAAACGAAAGCTCACAAATAAATTATCCTGTCCTTGATCTGTAAAGGGATTAAAGCAAACCCTTACCTCTGGAACTGAACCCTTTGCTTTCTCATATCCTACCCTCTTTGAAAACAATTCTTACATCAACCAAGTGTTAAGTTTTCAATGTTGAGTACTTAGAAAAAAGAATTGTCGGTGTAACAGCTGTACCATTGAAGGCAGCCGTGCAAAGCATCCTGACTCTGAGTTCACCAAAAAGCAAAGGAAGTAATTTACTTTTAGCTATTCAGTGAGGGTGGCATTGTGTGTCATAGGTCCATTTCTATCTCATAACTTCTTTCTACTGTTTAACACATGTTTATTTCTGTCCTATCCTCCTGTAATGGTACTGATCTGACTTCTGTGATGTAAATTTATTGACTATGTCATGACAGGTCAGGGAATATCTTGTATTTCTTCTCTGTTGATGCCACAATGAGTAAATTATTTATGTCAATGAAGAACATGTCATAAAGTTATTCATTTAAGTGAATTGCTGTCTTTTTGTCACACTGATGGACTAATCTGAGTCTGTTTATGAAATCACATGTAATGACAGCATCTTTTGGTCAAGTAATATTTTTGCTTAGACCACTGTTACTGCATCAACATTGTAATGCGATAACGTTGTATTATTTTTATGGTGCCTGTTTGCTTTCAACAGAGTTACAAGTAAGGATGCAATCACTTGCAGGGTGGTATGTGTGTATATTTATCTACACACATTTTTTTATATTCTACATATATGTGTAAGTAAAGCAGTATACTGTCTTTTCCCATTTTTGATTGAAAGGTATCTTTATTGCCAAAACTAACAACAAGATAACAGGAAATTCTATAAATAGAAAATTATTGCTGAAAGGTGCATTAAACTATTTCTGTAGTATCATAAAATTACATGTTGGTTGCGTGTTCCGTTATACTGCAACATTAAGGAATTGGGGAGGAAATGGGAAAGATACACTTGTGTGGTGATGTCTGTTTTGAAGCTATTGATCTGATTGGGTCACATACGACCTTCTCAGAAATCTCTACCTATCAATTAGATGTAACACTGCATGCTGTATGTGAGTGACTTCTGTGAACTTGAAAATAACCTGATGTTATCTTTAAAACCCGGTGTGTATAAGGCACTAAGTTTTCTTGTGAGGTACCGGTCTGTCTTCTAGTGACTTTTTAGATTGTTGAAAAGTGTAGCACCTCAAAGTTAGGTTCTGTAAAGTCTGAGTATTCTGTATTGTGACCACTCAGCAGGATTGGGTCAATTGTAGAGAAAATACCTCTTATGTAGAAATATAATATGTGACTGGAAATTGCAAAGAAACCCTGGCACAGCAGGATCAAGAGTCTGCACTGGCAGCATACAACAGTATAGGTTTAAAATTCTTATGAGACATCAAGAAGCACGTCTGTCACTTGTGTGTAAAGTGTATATGTCAGCTTGCTTAAAGGCTTGATCTCTGCAGTCAGTAGTATACTAGATGTTAGGGGAGTCCAAAACAATCCATATTAACAATTTTCTTGCAGATGCTTCAATGCTTAAACCAGCCATTCTATTTCATGCTTTTTTCCCTCCATTCCATATAGTATTTTCAATTTCCATACAAATTCTTCCAGCCTGACAATCGTCCGTATTTTACTTTGTATTGAAATATTCACTTCATAATACAGAAAATTTTCAGTATCTGGTTATTTTAGAGTTCTTACTGAAAATTACCAGTAAACCAGTAGCTCCCTCTGTCCTCACAACTGTTTCATTTTCCCTTTTGAGGGTATGTGCTAATTAAAAAAACTAAAACGAGAGTTTGTGTCCCGTGCTTTTCTAGCAATTATTGTAGTGGGAGGGGTGGAGGGTAGAGAAGAGGTTTTTTGTTTGGGTTTTGTTTTTTATTTTTTTTCCTCTTCTGGGGGTATTCTCATCCAGATTTCAGAAGAGAGTGTCTTCATAAATAGTAAATAATAATTTGTAATGCTATAAAAATTTAAGGTATGATAAGAACATTACTAATAGTTAATGTACTCTGAAAGAAATACAGTAAACATCAAAAAGAGTAGTGATTTCAAACTGTAGGTAACTGACGTGCTTGATGTATGAATTTACACTAAAGGAGTAGGTGTTTCAGTTTATCCTTGTTCTCAACACAATACATGGCAGACATACAAACAAAAATTAAACCTACCTGTAAATTTAATACCCACACTATTGTGGATACACAGTTCCTGTGAGCAAAAAAGAGACTGCTTATGCTTTTGGCACACTTCTCACTGCTCATTTAAGTTTTTCCTGTAGAAATTTGGTAGCGTTACTTCAAAAGAATGGCAGCTAATTCTGCTTGATAAAGCAGTGTAAGAATACTCCAACCATTCCATGTTTAGGTCATTTTAAGTTCCCATTAGACAAATAACTGTATGCAATATAGATACAGTTTTACAGACTTTTGATATCAAATGTCCAGAGCAGTATTTATGCTTGGATTTCACTTCTGAAAGGAAAGTAAATTCTTTTAATTTAAATATTTGTCTTTCCCTGCTTATAAGCCAGAGAGATTCTTTGTTTTGTGACTTGCACTAATGTTTAATAGATTCACGGCTTCACTTGCAAGCAAATACTTTTGCTGTAGCTAGTCATGCTGTATAAACTTTGTCAGTGTCTTGTCTTATGTTTGTCTCTGCTTCTGAGCTTGCTGCTGTTAAAAATCAGTAAGAAAAATCCAGTTTGCTTCGCAAAGAACACATTCAAGGCCTAAGGTACCCGTCATTTATATATGTCTTTCAGCATGATGATAACTGGAATTTCACTGTAGGCTGAGAGAAAATCCCACTTCTGGGGGATACGCATTTTTTTCTTTCATAATTCTTTAGTTCTGGCATGCAAACTTGATCACAGCATGAGCGTCTTTATCTGACGTTAGATGTGCTGTGAATAATCTTAGTTTTAATGAGTAATTTTCACTAACTTTCAAATGACATCTGTATTCTGCCTTGTGTATGTAAGTTCTCAGCTGTTCAAGGTACACTCTTGCTGACCTCTTGAGCTGTTACCATACACTTGAGTAGGCAGAGTGTTCCTTGGGTATGCTGAAGATTGATACATCCCAGGCCTTGACAGCTGCAGTGTTTTTCTGTGCCAACTTCAGGCAGTCTAAGCAGCCCTTTTTCGGAAGAAATTGTTTGGCTCCCAAGACCATTCAGGGAACAGCCTTACCAAGCCCATTAATTGTGCCAAGAGCTTAAGAAGGCTGCGCAAACTTCTTTTCATCTTAAAACTGTAATAATTTCTGGCTAATACTTATTCTGTTATACAAAATGCGTGGTTACTTATAGATTTAAATGAAAGTTTTAGCTATTAATGTTTGGCATGTTAAAGAGAAGGAAGTCACATTTTATGGTAACTTACCATTCATTGACTAATGTTTATTATAATGGCAAATTTTGTACATTTCCCTGTAAACTTTCTTTTTATGTAATAAAGTTCACAGATTTTTAACTGCAAATGGTGTCCACTTAGGCAGGACACTGCTTTGTTTTGTGTGCATTTACAGAAATGCAAATATATAGTGAAAGGCATTTGTTGATTTAGATTATAATATCTCTTGATATAATTACAGCATTGCTTTATAGTTCTGTGTGTGCTCATTCATAGGTTGCAGTAGTAACTTTAAATACCAGTTCTGCCATCATCAAAAAGAAACAGCATTTATTGAAATGATGTTGTTTTGTTGTTCTGGAAATTCCAGTGACATTTTCACTTATTTCCAGATGACTTGGGAAGATTTTTGTTTGTGTTTTGTGTTTTTCTTTTTTTTTCTTTTCTTTCCTTTTTTTTTTTTTTATGGGCACAAAAAATGTTTAGCTGTTTCTTTGAGGTTTATTTAGTACACACCATTCACACATGCAATGTTCCTTCCTGAAAGCAAGCTTTGTTATTTTTAAGTTTGGGTGGCTTTTTCATTCCTACCTCATCTACTGTTCTTTCAGCACAGACAGAAATGTTGCAGAACTTAGTTGTGTAAGCAGTGACAATTTCAATGTCATGAGTACATCTTGGAGTTGATTTTATTCTTCCTTGGACAACTTTGAAAGTAGTCTATGAAATAGTCATAGATGCTTTGAGGTTAATCTGAACTGCTTATTCAATTAAGAAAGATCATTTGTACCTGAGTCTCTGTGTTCTCATGAGGAAGACAACATTCACTGAAACTTCATATTTTATATATTATCAAAAGGTCGATTTCTGGGAGGCTTTACAAAGCTTATGTAGAAACTAGATTGACAGGGACTCAGTACATGCTGGATGCTCCACAACAATCACAGGACGTATGTGAACATTTCCCTCATGTTGTATTGTACGTACATATATATAGTCTACATATTTGTTAGGAACAATTGTTAGGAACAATTCAGAATATATTATTGTAGTTTTCCCTTTTTGTTGTTTTTTTTTTTGTAATGGAGGAACGCTGTTTTCAGAAGTATGTGCCTGAAAGTTGTGTGCTCTTCTGTCTTCTTGTCATGCTTTGTGCTGTTGCCCAGCTGCAATCTGGAGTGTGTAGGAACCTGCACGGTAGGACAACAGGCAGCTGCTGCTGCTTGTAGTGATCTCCTGATATTTGATACTGCTTCTTGGAGTCATACAGAAGCCCAAGTACCTCAGTTCTTCTAATAAATAAATAAATAAGCAGAAAACCCAACAGCTACTTCTGTGGTCTTGTATACAGGACAGTAAAGGGAAAAGCTAAGGAAGTGTGATGGTAAGCAAATCCCAATCTTTAAAAAAGCAAACAAAATTCAACTGGACAAAGCTTGTGAGTTTATAAATCAGGATCAGAAACTTTGGTTGTGTGATTGACTCAAGATTTTTGAGCATTTGCAGGTGGAATACTGTTGGCATTTTATTAAGTTTGGACTTCTCTGTGCTGTAATGGCTTTATGGCCTTTAGAACAATTTGTAAGTGTTTTTAAGTAGTTTAGTGTAAAAATTACAGTGAATTGTGTATTAAAGATGTAAAAAATATTCAGGCACTACTATCAGTTCAGTTCTCTCCAGGTTGCTGATTAACTGAGGGATTTCAATTGAAATTATTTTAAAATTAATTAGACATAGTTTATTAAATATAGTGGTTTATTTCTCTGTTATGGTTCAAAGATTTCTTTATACTCAAAGTGGTGTGATTTAGAGAGTAAGAACTACTGACTTACTGTCCTTCTGAATAATTGAAAAGAAATCACATTTCCATTGCTATTATTTAGTGAGTTTTTGTTTGGCTTTGTGTTTTCCTTTTTTGGGCTCTCAACATAAGTACAAGATATTTTTAGATGTTAAAAATACTCAGAATCTCTGTTCTGTATAGATCCTAATGCTTTTTGGAAGCCTGCAGCAATTTTTCCAAATCTGAAGAATATTTTTATTTTTCATTCTCTTTCTGCCTGAGGAGAAGCAGTCAGTCATGCCTAGTTCACAGTGTACACACATGACTTTTCAGGTGGCATGGTAAGGCATTTTCAGGAGATGGTGGCTTTTTTGAGGACACAGTAAAAAACTACACACTCTTTGTGTAGTCTTTCGGACTAGATACATAGAAATCCAGGATAATAAGTGGCATAAGGTGATAGCAAACAATGAGAGGTTGTACTTTCTTTTTCTTTT
Source organism: Larus michahellis (assembly GCF_964199755.1). Classification (NCBI taxonomy): domain Eukaryota; kingdom Metazoa; phylum Chordata; class Aves; order Charadriiformes; family Laridae; genus Larus; species Larus michahellis. The sequence continues at coordinate 36,094,551 of NC_133930.1, forward strand.
TTAAAAAAAGAGGTGGATAGCCATTTTCTTGGCCTGAACTGGGCAACCTAATTAATATGATGCTTACTTTTTGTCTTTTAACTTAATTCCTAGCTGAAAATGAACTTATTTTTAGTACTTCTACTGAATAAAGACTTGGATACAGATGTGAAGTCATTTGAGTTCTTATTTATATGAAGTATGGCTTAGTTTTGGTGTGATCTTTCTTACAATAATGAATGCAGCTATGCGCCATAGTTGTACCATAAGCCAGTTCCTTTTTAGTGTTTTTAAATAATGGTTTGTGCCTCATTTCTTTCTACAGAAATTTTTTTGTTAAATGTTCAGTTTTGTTTCAAAATACCAGAAATGAACTGTCCCTGTTAACACTTTGAGTTGTATACATACTACAAAGGCAATGAGATGAAATGTCTCTGGTTTTATAAAAGACAAACTCATTCTGCTGTAGTCCAGTTTGCATAAGCTGATAATAATCTTGAATTATAAGATCTTTGTGGCCAGAGTCTTTGTTTTATTTCCTTTCTGACACAATCAGAAAGCTAGTTGGATTTGTTAGTTGTGTGCATTCTTACTGTAGGCAGGTGAATTTTTCTGTGTATACAGCAATACCTTGATAAGGCATCAGATCTCCATAAAGTTTTCTTCCTTGCTTGGCTGAAGAAGTTGATGGCACTTAAGGATTTAAATAAATGTAAACTAGAAGTTTGAGTAGTTAAATGACAAAAATATTTTTTTCAATCAGCCATCATAAAATTCCTCACTTCTCACTTCCTCAGCATTTTTCTTATGTTTTCCCAGAAGTTCAGCATTGCCTCACTTCTTTATTTTAAAATTCAAAATAAGTGCATTTCTAAATTTGAAGGAAAGACATATAAGAACTTCTAAAAAAAAAAAATAAATCTTTGAGGCTTTCCTCATCAATCATGGAGAATATAGGTAGAACTATCTCTCCTATTTCTTCTATAATAATTGTTAAAGTTTGTTAAATCCGTAATTCAATGTATTTGGCTGTTGCGGTTTTAATCTTGATAAAATAATTTAGACTCAGTACACTGATAAATCTTGATAAAAGTCTGCTAGCTTTAGAGAGATCTTTTGATTTTGTATTGAAGTTAGTTGTTGTCTTGTTCTGAAAAAAAAGAAACAGTAAGATGGAGAAATTTGTCATGCACCGGTTCTGATACTGCTTGTAAAGTTCAAGTCTGCTTCCTAGAAGACAAAACTGATGGGGAGCGAATGAAAAGACAAGACAGCAAAAATAGAAAAAGCAATTTCTGCTCCTGAATTGTACTCTAATCATACAGTGTGTTGTCTTTATTAACTCTTGTGAGGCCTGCCAAGCTTGTAGTTCTATTGAGCTGTTTTGTGTCTTAGATGACTTTTGCTTTTAGCTCTTTCAAGTCATGGACTCACAGTACTGTGACCAAAGGTGCAATTCTGCTCTTATTCATAAAAAATGAGAAATCAGGGAAAGAGGAAATTAAGTTGGAAAATTATGAAGAAACCAAACAGAGGAGGTGAAGATGGTAACTCAGGTCTTCTGTTTCATTTGATATAAGATACAGTTGTGCAGAGATGAATTGCAGTGTTTGTTAAGCTGATTTTAGTGAGGTTCTGGTTAACTAATGATACCTGTGATATCTTAGTAGATTAGATTCCAGAAGCTTGGGAGAAGAAGGAAGCAGGGAAATGGATAGTTGTAATAGTGTTGATTTTCCTTTTAGGTTGTGTATTGTCCTCATGCAAATTCTATTTCTCTTTAACATTCAAAAAACTAGTAAAAGGTAGGTAAGATGCACTCTCATAATTTTTACCTGTTGAATTTTACCTAGCTGCCAATATGATGGTTTTGGCTCATTAATTTGTAATTTTATCTTAGACTGTTTTTAGCAGGTTTGGTCTTAGTTCAGTCCATGGCGTATGTATGCTTTCTTATTGTTCTCCTTGTCTTTATCTTTTGCTGCTTTTTTTTTTTCTTTCATAACATTTTTATATAATTAACACATTATGGTAAAGTGTATTTTTTAGGGAACATTGTTTTCTTGCTCTCACTTGAGAATTTTTTCAGAAGCTTTTATATAATGCAGGTTAGCTGAATGTATGATAGAAGACTGATTTACTGTCTATTTTGAAATAAAAACTAAGAGCTGCATATGATAAAACTTAATGGTGCAGCATGTATTCCAGGCTCAATGTTTAGTAATAGAAATTGTTCCTGCTGCTAGAAGTACCAGTAATTGATATAGCAAAAGGCAGCGTTTTTTGAATAATGTCAGTTTATCCTGCCTTATTGTCACATTGTGCGCTCCTTTATTGTTCATGGTAGGTCTTTGTATTCTTCAGGTTTCTGTATTGTTAAAACTTTGTTTATTCAAGAGAACTGCCATGTTTTTTTATTCATGGGACAGTGAGTAACTTGCAGGGAATTCTCAGTAGAGTAGAGGTTTTTTTGTAATTGTTTTTTGAATATGCACAGTATAACTTTTTCATCTATAGAAGGTGTAGCATGGATTTAATGTATTTTTGTCTTTTTTTCCTGTTTCTAAGGCTGATAAAGAATTTGTGTGGTGTCTGTGGAAACGTCTCCAAGTGTCCAGTCCGGATCTTACTCAAGCTGTCAGCTTGGTTGTGGAAAGGTGAGTTTAAAGGTTTAACATGATAATAAACCGAAAAATAAACAGAAACTCTTGCTGATACTATATTCTTTATCTTTTTACTGGAGAATTATGTAGGATTTTAGAAGTACGTTACAAAAATTCCATTGCTCAATTTTGTTAAGAGGACCTAGAATATGTTGCAAATTTCCTTTTTCAGTATAAGTTGAAGTATACTTCAAAATCTGTTTTCACTGGGGTTGCTTTGCTGCAGTTGAATTCAATTTTTAAATTATAAATGTACTGCATATTCTCTTTTTCTATTGAAAGAACAAGAGCAGGTAAACGACACTTCCTGGTGTCATAAGTGGTTGGATAACAGTTACATATATAAATTAAATTTATCCGCATTCTTAAAGAAGCGAAAGGCTAAGACATGATAACAGAATGGATGACTATGCAGTTTAATTGTTACTCCTCTGAGGATATTAATGATGACAGTTTTCCTCAAGGTACTTACATGTTATCATCTGATTGCTGTAAATGTTAGTTAATCATCACAGTATGTGATTGATTGTTTTAGAACACTAATATTTACAAATTCATAATTTTCATAGGTCAAAGATCATGAGAATTTGAATAAGTTTCTGATGTGACTGTCAGAATTCAAACACTTCATTCTCTTATGTTGAAAAGATTTGTCTCTTCTGTCTCTCAGGGTGCCATGGATTCCCTCTTTTGAAATGAAAAAGTGGATTTTTTAAAAAGAAAAAATGGATTTTAACTTCTTTAAATGGCTTGCCAATGTTACTTGGGAAGCTTGTCATAGACCCAGGAGGGGTCCTAGCTCTTTTGGGTTCCCATTCAGTGCTTTGATCTCAAAAGGCATGTTTTGTTTGATCACATCTTTCCTTTCTGGACTTGACCAGTAAACGTTCTTCTACTTCTGAAAATATAGCGTTAAGTTCTGCATTCACTATTTCTGTCCCATCTTCTGCATTGCATAAAGCAATGAGAATTTTGTCCAAAAATACGGTGTGATCATGTAACTAGAGCTAATATTCTAAGGCATTCATATCCAGAGGAAGAAACTGACAGTGTAAGCACATGCAGCTTGTTTTAAGACAGCTGTTACCTGAGAGTTCACATGTGGTCACCAATGATGATGTCAAATAACTTCTGGCTGTGTACTGAGACACTTACCTGCAGACAGTAGTAGCTTGGCTGTTAGGACAGTGTACTGCTTTCACATTGCTGAAGTATTTTGATTTGGGGAGTAATTATAATATATGAGGAAGACTTAGGAACAGATTTCCAGCATCCCTCATTTATGTTGAAATGTAGATTCTTGCTGACTTGTTTCATGATAAACTTTGGTCATATTTTCATGAGGACAGTGGTGGTAGTATCAGTCTTCCTTCTTGCAAAAAAATGCAAGAACTGCTTAAAATATATAGTCTGTAATACATGTAAAGAAATGTTACATGTATGTAAGCACAAATGTATTGAAAACATGAAAAAATTGTTTTCCTTTAATCACACTTTACACATAGCTAAACAATATGGAAAATCTTAGCTCTTTTACGTGAAGCTTAATAAGGTAGGAACAGAGGTGTTCAGTCTTATTAATATTTTTGATTCGTATTGCATATAAAGATAATCAGGATATTAGGACAAACTGAAGCATAAACATGTTAGCAAGCACACATTTAAATAATTAAATAATGGTGAATTATATGGAGTTCTTGAGTTGTTTGTATAAGATAGTGTCTGTTATTTTTGTTTATCCTTCTTCAAGTCTAGGAATATTTTTATACTTGGTAGTTATCCCTTGCTTTAAATTATTTTATACTTTATTTAGAACAGAAATTGGTAATTTGTGTGTGCATTATCCTGATTGATACAATGGACATGGGTCTCTTAGATACCACCTTGATGTCCACAAGCATGATAATGAGCTGATTTTTTTCTTTTTTTTTTTTTTTTTAACAATGGTAGGAAATGTTTGTGAAACCCTTTAAATGTAGTGTTCAGTCTATCAGAAGACTTGCGGAAATCTGGTCTATAATAGTCTGTTATATACGAAGGTAAAGATATATTCTGTGTATGTGCTTTGCACTTTGTGTAGGGGCTGGTGATTGTTACTCTTATGTGAAAGCGTGACAACATACTTCTGTTAAGGTGCTTGTCTAGATTTTAATGTCCTATCTTCTTTCAGAAAAACGCTAATACTTTAGGATACTTCTCATGAACTCAAGGCTATACATCTTTATCATACCTTTCCTGTGCTTCTCAGAGTTATGGAATTAAAAAAGAAGAACTTCACAGTATCTTTTTGGGTGTTATTGTTACCCCAGAGAATCCTGGAAGAGGTTTGGATAAAACCCATTCAGTCTATAGGGGTTTTATTGATCATGACTTTGAACTATGGGGTTGCTTTGATTTGACAGATGGAGCAATAGCGTACATTTTTCTTTTTAATTGATGTAACTTCATCTCTTTCGTCTGAGAATGATCTAATTGCTGCTTTGGAAATAATTTCTAGCCCAGTTTTACCTGTGAATCTTCTGCACAACCAGCCTACGCCATATATTCCTGCCTAACTTTCCCAGCTATAACTTTCTATAATCTTTTCCTAAGTAGCTTCCGTTTTGTAGCTGTACCTCTTCATGCTCTCATCCTTTCAGAAAAGTCTTTGCCTTATTCCCTACCTTTTAACAGTAAATATTTTTTTTATATGTTGCTACAGTGTCAGTTTATCTCAGTTACAATATGTCGATTAGATTTCCAGGGAATCTGCCACCTAGCAGTGCTGCTGTCCAGAAAATTACAGGACAAGTGATTTTCTGGCTTTGTTAATCTAGGAAAAAATATGTGTATTTAAAAGGTAAAGATGGGATTACCAAGTAACATTTATAAGCAAAATGCTTCCTGAAGCATGTCACTTGTCAGGTCTGTGCTGCTCTCAGCATGTTTTTCTATATTTTACACAGTTGTATTCTACAAGAGCTGGAAACTGAAAATTTACACTGAAATCTGATAAAAACCAGCTTGAGTTTTAGAGGTTTTTTTGCCTTCTCATTTATATTAGGAACAACATTGACTCAGTTGTACCCAAGTTGATAATGTTTTCCATCTTGCCCTGGCATACTAGGAGATTTTGAGATAGATACAAACAGAATGAAATAGATTTAAACCTTTTATTGTTTTTGCTTCTGACATGGATACCACTAGTGTTTGCATAGCTTCATTTTTCAGTGTGCTCTTTTCACCAAAAATTCCCTAACTGAGAAACTTTCAGTGCCCACCAAGTCTTTGTTATAGACGACCTAAGACCAGAATCCAGCTATCTAATGGAAGCAGACAGAATCTAAGAAAGCATAGTCATGTGTATCCTAGATCGTATATATAATGAACCAAACAATATTGTCCAGTGGATTTCAGTCTTTAAATTGAGGAAAGCAACAGCCAGACTTTCTTCAGGAGATTACAGTGACAGGAATAAAAAATACAGGTGTGAAAGGACAAAATGTTCACTTACAACCTTGTACACCACGGATATGTAATGAAGAAAAAAGAAATATTAGGAGAAATTCAGTGGGCAGTACTAGCCATACAGTCAATTAAGTTATATTTGTAGCATTAATTTATATTTGTAGCATTAGATGATTCCTTATATTATCTTTTTCTCAAATAAACCAGGAAAATGTAAAAGGCATAATTTGGGGGACATAGAGGGGAATTAATAGTAGTTTTCCATTATTTGTCTGCTATTCTGAAGTGCTTTCATGGTCCCAAAATAGAAGTTCGCCTGCCCTAAAATTGTAAAAATGTAGCTGGTACCTTTTTATGGCTGTGCTGTTGATTCCTGTAATACACCAATGATATTTTACTTTTCAGCAGTCTTTGCAGTTCTTGCTGGATAACTGTAACTATATTGCCATTTTAATATTCAGATATAAACAAAAAATTATCTTTACTGTGCAAATGAGAAATGCCTTTGGGATATGTAAAAGCCTCCAGGTATTTTGAAACAAGCCATTGTAAAAGTACTACTCATGTTAGTATACTTTCCAGCTACTTTAAATACTATTGATCTCAGTATTATGTAAAGAGCATGCTATTTCTAGTTCACTGCCTTTTGAAACATTCTTTTTTTCTTTTTTTTTTGATGAGTTGAAAATAAAAAGTGCTAGAAAGTATCTTTTACAGGTAAATGCATGTGTAATCTCAAATAGAGTTGGGGTTCGGATGTGAGTATCAAAGGTTTTGAAATATTTTTGTAAACTTTGAGAGCTCTCCTTTAAGAATTTTCTCTTATAATACATGAAATGTTGACAGGTCAACTGACTCTAATTTTCCTCTTGGGCTTCGTGCTGACTCCTTTGCTTTTTTCTGGAAGGAAGATGTAGCAAGATCCATTAATGATTAAGTTGTGGCAGTGATACAAGACTTGGTAGGTGTAAGTGGGGATTGGATTACATTAGATGATGCCCTTGCAGATAGTTACATTTGGCAAGCTTGCTTTACATAAATATTTTTCCTCGCCTAAATTCCAAGTGTGCTGTAACTTGCTTATCTTATTTGTATCTTAACAAAGAGCAAGAATGGATATATTGTTTCAGGCCATTCAAAGAAACAGTGGCAACATGAACCTTGGTGTCCCGGATTAAGAGTTTTGTTGTTCTTCCTGGGGAGTTACATCTGTCTAAGGGTGTACAAAGGGATGAAAATATGGATGAAGAGCAAGTGACCAGAAATAACTGTAGAATTTTTGGAAAGGCAATCACAGGAGCTTATGCTGTGGTTTGCTGCATCCTGTGAATAGCAAATTGTGGAAGAAACATTAAACAGTTTGACATAGAATCCTCAGTGACTGATGATATGCACATATACTAAAAATGACAAGTACTTCTTATGTAAAAGGATAAGTGAATGTGCTGTATGAATGAGCAATATAGACTGCTGATGTTAATTGAGAAATAATTAAAAAAAACTGTATCTTGCATCTTTTGAAGTGATGATAAATAGCTTGCAGAAACTTTCTTAAACCACTTACCATTTTACTCTTGTGCAAATTAACAGGAAACAGAATGACAGGAGAATGAGGAAGTAAACAAGGTCTAACACATTTTTAAGGCCATTACCATTTTGTCACTCCGAGTTTAAAAATAAAGTGGACTCCCTAGTTATTATCACTCAATAAAGTGGACGGAATAATAGAGCGTAAGAGTACAACCTTTCTATGTAAGGTCAAATAATTGTGATTTTCTACAGTTGATGAAAGTTTAATATCCTGTTTCATTAAAAATTCTCAGAACATTGAACATAAGTCAACATTCCATGGAGAAGAAGGTATTATGCAGCTTGCATGTGTGCATATCTGCATATCGGAGCACAAAATATTGACATGATAATTGCAGTCAAGCCTGATTGAACCGTGGCCTCTGGGAATTCAGCTGGTGTTGTACCAACTGGATGGCTGCTCAGGACACAGTTTGAAATGCAAGGTGCAAGTTAGCACTTTATTCAGCACAGGCAGGCATCATTTAAAAATCCTTGGGGGAAACCCTGGTGATGTGCAGATGTTAAAGCAGTCTGTTCTGAAGTGCTGATATTTTGAACACTGTAAGAGACTTGCGTATTTTAGATGAAAAATGTTTGCAAAATTATTAGGGTAAAAATGTCATTATTTTCTTTACTACTCTAGTATTAAAATCTTTTGTATTTTATGTACATTGCTTAAAATAAGAGGCCTTAATAAATCATCTAATTAATTAAATCAGTCAAGTTAGACACGCAGGAAAAATTAAATTTCTGTAATGATGCTTTTCCATTTTGATACGTAACATGGAACATAGAACTGGCTGTATAAATAATTTACCAAGGAAACAATTTCATTTTACAATTGTTCTTTAATTACAGCTTAAATTATTTTTGTAAAGAAACAAAAATAGGTGTATGCAATTTTGCTATACAGAATAACTGCTGTCTTAGAAAAGTGCAAAATGTGTGGTATCAATTTAAATACTTTTTTGCTCCATGCTGTCTAAATCGTTTAAAAGTGCTATTTGTAAGAATTAAAAGAAAAAAAACTTCTAATGTGCATCAATTATAATTCATCATGAAGTATAATGATCTTCTAGAATCTGAGGTGAAAATAAACACTCTGTTAAATGAAAACTGTTTTGCTCTATTTTTTTTTATATCTTCTTAATAGGTACATGGAAACACAGTAAGATTTCTGGTTGGAAGATTAAGGCATAGGCTCTGTTTCTGCTAACCACTGACTGTGCAACCACAGCGATGGGGCTGTACACAGTAAATTACAATATTGGTGCCATATTTACAGTAACTGACAATCTGTGCTCTACAACTTCACTTTACGCACGGGTGATTCATTATCTATTTTCTATTTAATACTAACATTGAATTGTTTGCATTTGTGTAAGTCTGTAAAATAGTTGGAAGACCTGCGGAGATTATGACATTAAATGCTGCATCACACAAGCTGATATTTTGTAGCCTTTCTAGTTCTGCATCCCTTTAGATTCAAAGAAGTATCTTTCAAAGGTAACAATATTTCTAGAAGCAGTTTATTTTTAGTTACATAGGTATACTGTTAAAATACAGCCTTTGTTCACAGCCCAAAGTTTCAGTGTAGCCTTAACTTTCTTAGCTATTTAAGGCTAAATTTGTATATGTATGGTTTTTTTTTAAATCCTGCTGTTTGTAAAACTGAAAGGACATATTCCATGAAACATGTTAACAGCAAATTCAATTTATTACTTGAAATTATTTTCATTTAATTGATGTAAAAATGATATAATTATATACAACTCTGAATTAGTTTTTCTTGACAAATGATTAATTGCTTGACTGATTCAGACCTGTGATAAGACATAAGATGCCTCTTTTCCCATACTGCTTTTGCTGAAGATTTTAGAAAGCATAGTTTTTTATAAACGTCAACAACAAACTTCTGTTTTTTAAAATCATAAGGTTTTTGTAGCGTGTATTCTGTTTTCATACCTCATTCATCGTTAAATGTTTCCTCATAGTCTAATGTTTCATTTTTGACAAACCATTAAAAATGTGCCAAACCTCAAAAATATTGCCTGCCCTGTTGTGTAGAGTATAGCATAACACAGGAAAAAAAAAAATCATAAGAGAAGAAGTGTTAAGCTGCTTTCTCAATTTCTTCATTTTTGTGGGAAGATAAATCTCGATAATCTTAGTAGCTAAATACATCTGTGTTAAACATTTAAAATAGGTAGTACTCATGGGAAAACTGATTGGAGCTTAAAACTTGTACAAATTGACAGCCTCTCTTCACTCCATTTTTCATCCTAAAGAAGTCTGTAAATATTCTTAGCTCACATCATTATTGCTCATCAGTGATTCTAATTAGCTAAACAGGAGTTTGTCTCAGTCATTGATCATCATCAGCTTCTTGACAGTGCCTGATTTCCCCCCCCCCCCCCCCCATATTCCAGTGGACTTTTTAAAATATATTGTAAATACATAACAGCTCAGTTAATAAAGTCGGCTGAAGACTTTTCTTAATATTTGTTACTCCTCCAAAAAAGAGGAGGTGATTGCTGCAGTGCTTATCAAGTCTCATTTCAAGGTGCAACAGCAGATCCAAATATGATATGTAAGTTCGAGTCAATCATATTACCTTGAGTGGCTGTGGGGAGCTGTCCTGTAACGAGGATTGGAAGCTGTTCTATGCCACCAAGAGAAGCTGCTGATAAAATTCCATATGAGTTTTCAATGTATGCTTTAGGCCTCTGACAACGTCCATTGTGTGCTTAAATTCTGATCATTAGGATTTTTTCTTTAGCTGTGGGTGGTAACTGGTGAAACTATTTTGGGCGGCATTACTACAGCTTGTCCTACCCAGACAGTCTGAAAGAAAACCTCAGAAAGCCAAAAAAACTTGAATTTACTTTAGGCTTTTACTACTCATTATGATGACAATAGATCTGTATTTATAATCTCCATTCCTTGACAGCTTTGTTCGAAGAACTTTTTGACCAAGCATCAGGTAAACAGGGAAAATACTGCATTTAACTAGAAACTAGAAATTTGAATCATTGGCTAGTGTGTGCCAGTGTTACAGGCACATTTTTTGTTTAACACATATCTGTTCTTTATCTCCTATCTCAGACTTTATTATTCAACCTATTTTGTGCATTCTTGTCCTTTATAAAAAGTCACAGGGCTCCATAAATTCTTGACTACCAATAATACACCAGAGTTAGCCGTGCATGCTGTTTTTCAGTTCTCTAGAGCAGTTTGTTCTTTTACTTGGTTCTTGGCTGGTTTATTCACTTTCACTTTATATCACTTTATAGAATTTTTATATATATATTTATTTTATATTTTTTTTTCCACTTTATAACCCCCACCAAACCAAAACCCCACAATTGTAGAGTTCTTTTGAGCCTTGCTTTGGGAAATCTACCTGACCCATCAGGTTTTCAGATCAATTAATCCATTAGAAAACAAGTTTAATAAATATTTAAGTGATGATTGCATAGCTGAATTAAGATGCTAGTTCATTTTTCAGTATGTGTGTTTAATTGGGCCTCATTTTAAAAAAGGCTGACTTTTTAGAGGAGATGGTGGTTAGAGGAGTTGGGAAGATAAGGACATATTGTGGTTGGTAGATACAGAATCATAGAATGGTTTACGTTCGAAGGGACCTCAAAGATCATCCAGTTCCAACCCCCCTGCCACGGGCAGGGACACCTCCCATTAGAACAGGTTGCTCAAAGCCCCATCCAGCCTGGCCTTGAACACTTCCAGGGATGGGGCCTCCACAGCTTCTCTGGGCAACCTGTGCCAGTGTCTCACCACCCTTATAGTGGAAAATTTCTTCATGATATGCAATCTAAATCTACCTTCATTCATTTTGAAGCCACTACCCCTTGTCCTATCACTATACTCCATAACAAAGAGTCCCTCCCCATCCTTCATGTAGGCCCCCTTTAGGTACTGAAAGGCTGCTATAAGGTCTCCCTGGAGCCTTCTCTTCTCCAGGCTGAACAGCCCCAACTCTCTCAGCTTGTCCTCATAGGATAGATGCTCCACCCCTCAGAGGATCATCTTCATGGCCCTCCTCTGGACTCACTCCAAGGGATCCACGTCCTTACTGTGCTGAAGACTCCAGAGCTGAACACAGTACTCCAGGTGGGGTCTCATGAGAGTGGAGCAGAGGGGCAGAATCACCTCCCTTGACCTGCTGGCCATGCTTCTTTAGGTGCAGTCCAGGATGCTGTTTGCTTTCTGGGCTGTGAGGGCACTTTGCCAGCTAATGTTGAGCTCGGCAGCCAACACCCCCAGGTCCTTCTCAGCAGGGCTGCTCTCAATCCATTCTCTGCCCAGCCTGTATTTGGGGGTGCCCTGACCCACGTTCTGGACATTGCATTTGTCCTTGTTGAGCTTCATGAGGTTCACATGAGCCTACTGCTCAAGCCTGTCCAGGTCCCTCTGGATGGCATCCCTCCAGCGTGTTGACTGTGCCACACAGCTTTGTGTTGGCAAACTTGCTGAGGGTGCACTCAATCCCACTGTCCACATTGCCAACAAAGATGTTGAACAGCACCGGTTCCAGCACTGACACCTGAGGAATGCCATGTAGAATGGTTTAATTTAAGTAGAAATATAAATTTAAAAAAGCTGGATTAAAATGGAGAGGGAAATACATCACTGTGGGAACAAAGAATGGATAGGACATGTAAGTCAGTGGTTATGATCAGGATACTTTTGAGGGCTGGAGGTAGTGCTGTTCAGTTGTTCGTGGGGCTTATGTATGTGTGTATTTTATTGTATGATTGATTGATGGAGATTGAACTCGGTCTACACGTTACTCTTCTAAGTACTTTTTAGTAAAGTCCTGCTTTGCTTTTTGTCTTCTGAAGCTCTTAAAATTTTGTATTAAGCAGTTATGTGTGTGTCTAATCTTAAATTCTTAAGTTGTCTAGCTATAATTAAGACCAGAGGAAACTTGGAGTGCTGTAATGCTTACAGTTTAGACATAGACCAATATAGGTCCATCACTTCCATAGGTAGATTATAGTGTGACATGCTTATGGGAGAGAGATGCCTTCTTCACATAATATTTGGATTGTGTATCTTTGATTACAAAGGTAATTGTTGACAGCCATTAAGGAGCCCACAGCAAAGTAATTAATTACGAAGAAGCATTGGTATTTTTATATTTGGTTTTTGGTTCATTTAAGTTGTGCAATAATGTACAGTACCTATCTTGAACAGTATGCCTATTTCAGGAACATGCATAAACTTCTGTGGTAAGTATTATACAAATAAAGTATTCACAAATATTTTTTTTTCCTTACTAATTCCTAATTTTTAAAGTTGGACATCCAATATGTTTTAGTGCAAAGTCTTACAAGCTTATCAGAAAGTCTTTTATCGTTTTTTAAAACCTGACTGAGAATGTGATTTCTGTAAACTACTTATGAATTATAAGCAGGTTGGGACAATTTCATTAACAGTCATGAGTTATGAAACCTGTTTGTTTTTTTCTCTCTTGTGCTCCCTTTTTGTCCTTAGGTTTTTGTCAAAAGGACATCAGGGTCTAATCTTTGGAATACATCACATAACTTAATATTTGCATGGATCTGTAATTGCAGTCTCTACTTAGTTCAGTTTTAGCAGATGTTCAAAAGGAAACTATGAAAAACTGGCTGTACTATGTATTTCACTCCTCATGCCTTCCAAGCAACCTATCATGACAATTCCTTGATGCTTCTGATTACTGGTGATCAGATGCTTTGAGGTCAGGATCTGATGTGCATTTTTCTGTTAAATTTCTGTCTCAGTTAAAATGTTAAATACCTTTCAGACGTGAAATGCCTTTTGGAATACTTGTTGAATATTCATGGTTTCACTTTTCTCTGCTCATTACAGCTCCTGAATTATTTTCTTCATGGAAGTAGATTTTTTTAATGCCATACAAGTGCTTGAGATCCCATATACTTTTGTTTCTCCTAGATAAATGTAATTTAAATACATGTATTTTCAGCTAGGTTTATCTTAGTTTTCTTCCAGTGAATAGCACATCAGTGCTGCTGTATTTGCAGTAGGACGGTGCTACTTGCAGTTATTATGCCTTGAGACCTCGCTTTCCAAAAGTCTTGCTTCAAATTCCATACCATTTTTATTCAATTCTTTGTTTACTCAGGATAAGACTAGATATTTTAGCAGTCATAGAAATTTATTCAAAAAACCCATGATATTGGGTGGCCTGTGGGGACAGTATAATTTAGCCTTTAAAATCACTGATAACAGTAGAATATGCAGTAATGCATAGTAGTGGAGAAAAATAATTGTCCATATATCTACTATACTTATTGATCTCTGTTACAAAATGCAGATGAAGCCTTTTGTTCACAGTTGGCTGTTCTCATCCACTTCCAATCCAATTTACAGACTCATGGGTACCACTCTTCCATTCCTTTCTACCTCTGAAACATTTGCATTTTGGTAGAGCAAAAGTTGTGCAAGTAAGGTTCTCTGGCTTCTAAGGGTGGCTTATATCCAGCCAATATGGAAGTTTACTGTATTGTGAAAGCAGGGATAACCTGAATGAGTTTCTGCTTCTCTGTCACCTGTGGTGCTGGGGATGCCTGAAGTATTTGTCCATTTTTAGGGAATGTATGTCAGACCTTTTATTGCAGATATATATGATAGGAACTCTGTCTGGTGCTAAGGAATGTGTATCCTTACTATCACATTTGTTTTCTCTCTGCCTAAACTGGAAGCCTGTAAGGACATCAACATTTAAAACTCAGTCAAGAAATAGGATAGCAATGAGATGAGGTGGTTTGTTAAACAAAGTGTTAATGACGCATCATTAGGTTTTCTGTGAAGTGTTGCAGAGATGGTTATAACCCTGCACTTCATAACCACATAGAGAGGTTCTGCTTGTCCCCGTTACCAAAGCTTCTGAGCTATCATTTTTTCCCCCTGGTTAAAGGTACAGGTGTACCTTTCACTATCCGTGTGAAAGATAGTAAAATAGTTATCCATGATGTTCAAAACTGTTGTTTCAGACACAGGAATACCATATAGCTGAGAAAAGGCTTTCACAAACCCAGCAGCTTAGTGGCTTTATATTGCCAAGCAGGAAAAAAAGTGTTTTGCTCAGTCTATGGACAAATACACTTTCTGCATTTGGGAAAGAATGAGACAGATAATTTCAGCTGCTTAAACATGTATTTTAAGACCTCTTGCTTCTGTTTCTTTTTGAACAAAGTTGTGTTAGCTGTTTACAGATGTAATTTGCTGTCACTTGCCATATGCTCCCTGATTAATTCTGCAAGGCCTGTCAGCTTCAGATAATTTAATTTTCTATGCTTTAAAATGACATTCATTATCAGGACATGAAAAATTCAAATGATTAACTGCAAATTATGACTAATAAAGTGTCTATTTTTTTTTGTTTGTTTCCAGAGAAAAGCAGAAAGCTGAAGTCAAGGACAGAAGGGTTTTAGAGATTTTGCAAGCCAAAGACAGCAAAATAGAAATCCTAGAACAGGTTCGTATCATATTTAAATAGAGCGGTTAAGAAAGTTTCTATCATTGACACCAAATTTATATTTCCTAAGATGTGATAATAATTTGATGTTGTGTCTTAAAGTGGAAGTTGCAGATGATTCAGAAATGATAGACTTCTGATGAAGTATCAATTAAACACATGCTTTTTGATGAAATTTTTTCTGAAAAGCTTTATCAACTCATTGCCTTATTTTGCCTAAGGGACTAACCTAAACTTGGATTTTAATGCACAGAACTGGACATAGGACTTCAGGTGTGGCCTCACTAGTGCTGAGTAGAGAGGAAGAATCTCCTCCCTCAACCTTATGGCAATACTTTGCCTAATGCAGCACAGGATACCATTTGCCATCTTTGTCACAGTGATACTTTGCTGGCTTATGGTCAACCTGTTCTGCCAGGACCCCCAGCTCCTTTTCTGCCAAGCTGCTTTCCAGCTGGACAGCCCCGAGCATATATTGGTGCATGGACCCGAGCATTTAAGGTCGCATGGGGTTGTTCCTCCTGGGGTGCAGGATTTTCATTTCCTATTGTTGAATTTCATGAGGTTCCTTTCAGCCCATTTCTCCAGCCTGTCCAGCTGATGAACAGCAGCACAACCTTCTGGTGAGTCAGCTGCTCCTTCCAGTTTTGTGTCATCAGCAAACTTGCTGAGGGCGTCATTAGTGAATTTCCTCACATTTCTGGTGGCCTTTACTAGGGCCATCATGCTTGAATCGAGGTAAGTTGTGTAGTCTGTGGTGTAATCTCAGGTCTCCAGAGCTTACCTACTTTGGGTTTGTGCAAAATAAACCTTATACGCATGCTGCCTGATGAGAAGCCACTGAAATGAGGTTATTCATCCTTTTATTTTGTATTACAGGAGTGGTTGGAGTTTTTGTGTGTTGTCATGTCCTCATGGCTGTAGATGTGATTTGTAATGTGTCTGGTGCATGCATGCACATCAATTTTTATAAACCAGCAATGCGTGATTATTCTTGCATTTCTACCCTACCTATCCTTAGCTGAAAGAGAAAATGCCTGTGTAAGAAGTTTATAAGAATTGGTGTGCAGTAATGTGCCTTTAAGAAGGGCTGCCTGCTGTGACAGCTTCTGAACTTGTAGTGTGCATCTCCATGAGATTGCTCTCTGTGGTGTCAGATCAATTTCAGAAGCTGAAATTGAAATTGATCAGAAATCTGAAATTGGTAGTGTGATACAGTTACCATCTGGAAGTGGTAGGCTGGAAGGCTGAAAATTTAACTAGAACCAAGGAAAAGTGGCAGCCTGGAAAGGAGCGAACACTTGGCAACAAAATGGGAGGAATTAACGGATGAGGGGGACAGAAGCTGCTTTTTTGGTGATCGTCACAACTTTAATGCATGTTGTAATACAGCCCTTTCAAATAGCTTCCATTAGAGTATCATTGATTGGGGGGGGAGGTGGGGTGAGTGTGAAGGGCAGCAGATGGTGTCAACGGCCAGTCCTGCATATAAAAGCTGTATATGAAGGTGGTGTCACTCTGACCTTCTTGCCTCATTCATTGGCTGGGATGCCACAGGATTGAAATAAGTGGGGAATCATTTTCTGAGTTTGTAACTTGGTTTTGGTGGTTTGGTAATCAAAGACTGGAGCTGGCATAGAGAACAATGTAGTAAGGAACATTCTCATTTATTATGTTTTTCTGGATTTGTTCTCTTTTTGTTGATCTAAGGAGAAAAATATATTATATGTGTAATTAACATGTGAATAGGTTGCTTGTTAAACTGAGTTTTGACAGTAATGACAATGAATGTTCTCTTCTGTGAAGTATAGACAGCAAGAATTCAAGGCTGTGTATTGCAGCCTACCAGTCTCTTACATCTAGAAAGGTGAGATTACCCAGTCGTCTCTTTTGTTGTTTTTCCCTTCTGCTTCACACATCATACAGAGGTATCAGTTGCAACAATATAATTTGTCATAGGGTATTTATTTACTAGGAATTTCTGGGTAGCCACCAAACAGCTGATTGTATGCATCCATGCTGAGTAAGGAAAAAAAGGCAAATAAATGATGTATCTCATACTTTGACATGTATGTAAACAGATATTGCTGCCAGAAACAACAGAACTCAAGAAGGAGAACACGAGATAATCTTTCTCCTCTTGTATTCTGCTTAGACTTTATCTTGACGTGCTTAAGAGCCCTTTTAAAATTGCTGTAAACAAGAAACCATACTTCTCCTCACCCTAGGTGAGATGCATATAGTTATTTAGTACTGAGAGCTAAATTAGCTTTATTTGTAATGAGAGATTGCAACTGTTTGAAGGGTTTCCATTTTAATGTACATTACTTAAAATCACCTAAAATAATTAATTTAGAAACTTAGAACTGAGAAGTAATATGGTCTTTATTCACTTTTGTATATCCTAAATGGGGGAAAAAAGTGCGCAAATGTTCATGAGAACGGGATCTGTGGCTTTGAGAGTAAAAATCAGTGTTAAGTCGTAGGTTTGCAAAACTTCTGCTATCTAATATCTCTGGAACAGAGTACATGCATTGAACTTTTATGTACTTTGGTATGACTTCAGTCTGTTCTCTAAATTACAATGGTTTTACATAAGTGTATAAGACATTTTTTCTTGCCATGAGTTTGCTGCATAACTGCATATTTTGTTAAACTTTTTAAATAGGAAATCATGTGGAGCAATTCAGAATGTACCCTTCAAATAAATATGGTATTTATTAAAGCCTGTAAGATTTTTTCCATCTATTATTGCACAGAAATTCAGTGCAAAATATATTATATTGGAGTGTTTCATTGTATTTTTCCCTTTGTTTTTTTTTTTTAAATTCCTATCTTTGTAATTAGTTGATTAGTAACTTTTGGTCTTGATAGTCACAGCTGTGCCTCATCTGACATATACATATTTCTTCTAAATGCTGTGTGGTAAAAATCTTACTCCTTTAAGGTTGGTGTCTAGATTGCTGTACTGATCTTATTGCTGTCACTTTTGTTTTACACAGTGGCTCAAAGCACTTTTCTCAATAGTGATGTATCCTTGCCATATATACATAATTTCTCTGCGTGTTTCAAGGAAAAGAATTTCTAACTGCTGCCTTTAAATGGACAACTCACTATCCTAGAATTTTAATTATTCTTCTTCTGAAGGCTGACTGCTACAGATACCTTTTTTCATTTCCCTTTCCTTTGGAAATGTTCCCACCTGGTGTATTTAATTTATAATATTTGTGTATGTCTCAAATAGACCACTGGTGCTTTTCTTAATTTATTTTTAAAATAAGCTGAGGCTTTTGGAAGAATGCGTTAAAATTTTTGAATTTAAACAATTAGTTTAGAAGATAATGTGGAAACAGGGAACACAATCTTCTGCCATTCATGCAATAGATAAATTAAAGTATCTTAACCTGTTTTCCTTAGAAGATGAAATTAAAGATGTGTAAAAGTAACAGTAAACCTTTTCTGTCTTCTGTAACATTGTTAATTAATTGGGTTTCAATTTTGATCTGGAGGAACTAAAGCTAATCTTTTTGTCCTAGGCCTTGTAACGTTTCAAAACCTTATCAACTGATTATACTCCAGAGGGGTTAAAATAGTACTAGCTTGCCTCATTATCTGCACTTGAAAATCTTCAGCTTGCTGTGCAAATCTATATTAAAGCCCCTTTAATGGGTCCAATTGAAAAAAGCATAATTCTACCTTCAAGCATTAATTAACACTAATAAATATTTCTTAACTTTTGTACCTTCATCTGATTGTATATTTCTTTGTAATAAAATGCTGTTATTAAATTAAGACAAATGTATACACACATTACTTGCATCTAAACGCTTTATTTCCAGTAGCATATAATCTTGATTATTCTTGTGTAATGAGGGACATGAGGATAATTTCAGTAATAGGGAGTTTGAATGAATATGTCAGTAGTGATGAGATTATGCGAAGTTTATAAACTCTTTGCAAAAAAAGTTTCTGCAGTGAATGAGATTTATAGATACTGCAAGCGAAGAATATCTGAGAACACTGACACTTCTTTTTCTTTAAAAATATCATTTTACTCAAGTTGTACCTCGGAAAAGGAAGCAGCCTTCAGCGGTGAAACTGTCATTTTATGTGAACCTTTTGAACTGCATCAGTGAACTATCATATGTCTTTGTCCTTTCTGCTTGCCATCTTCTAGTTAGTTTTCTCATAAAATTAATGGAAAGAAAACTTGTTAAGGAGCTGATCTGATTGAGAAAGATGGGGAGGAAAATATATTTATTATTCAAATAGTTGAAAGTTGCTGATTCTGGTTTATTGATAGACGACTACCTGAGGTAGGTGGTATGATGACTATGGCTAACACCTGTGGGCTTGTTTGTCTGAAGAAATTAATAAGCTGTAAATTACAGTGTACCTTTACAGCTCATTAGTGCTTTTGTGTGAATTCCCAGTAGGAATGCTTTCTTTACAAGTTGAAAATATGTTTCTCTGAGGTAGCTTACTCGATTTTGAGGAAGGAATTTTCCTACTTAATCCGCAAACAAAAATCTATGTTAGGTGTTTGTACAGGTGTACTGTAAATTCATGTTTCACCTTTTCATTATTTTGCCTGTGTGGCCATGCCTGAAGTTAACTAAAGCTTCTGGATCTTTATTACTCGGCCTTTGTGTTCTCAGTGGTGTTTCTACAAAGATAGCCTAAAATGATAGCCGCATTTTGATTAGACAAGGAAAAGTACAGTAAGTAAAGAAATGTGATGTTTCTTGTCCTCTGCCCATTCCACTGGTTTGAAATGCTCGATTTTTATGTTAGCAGCGCTCAATATTCAAGCCTGGAAAGAAGAGGGAGGTCATCTTTATGATCTCATTCATCCTCTGGGGAGCTGGGGTCTAGTTTGGGAAATTTCTTTTCAATCTAGGTAAGAATAGTTATTGTGTAGCCAATTAGTGTTACAATGGGATAACCTTTTTTTCTGAGATATAAGTGGTTTCTAAAGCCGTTGGAAACTGTGTTTACAGTAGAAGAGATTAACTTAACTGTGTTCAGTATATTATCTGTCAGCCTTATCTGGTCAGTATAGTTTTAAGAGGGTGAAGCTGGATTTTATTCCCCCTTTAAGGACATTGTTGATGAGGAATCTCTTCATATATCATGGCTCCTTACTTGAATTCCTCAAGTTCAAGAAAAGCGTTGTTCCTTAGGGACCAGGTAGCAGAAAGAAGCGTGCAGTGCCCTTTGAGATTAGGTTCTGCCCTTACGAATCTGCTGACCACACTTAGGAAGGAGCTTGTCAGAAAAGTTGATCATAGCAACAGCTGTTCATTATTTACTACACCTGATCTGGCAGCATTGATGTATGTGAGTGTAATGAAATATTGCTGTGTCAGGAATAGATGCTAGTAGGTATCATTTCCTGCAGATCTCACATAGTCATGCACACTTCCAGAGACAGAGGCTAATTCACTCTGAGGACCTTGTATAGACCTTACTGAGGAGGAAAATGTAGAAAAAAACCCGACCCCTAGTTCCATCAAGGTTGTGCCCTTCAATGAAGAGAAGAGAAAAAGCTCATTTTAGCAGATTGTTGGTTTTGATTTGGAATTAGTAGAGAGAATAGGGAGTAAGAAGGTATTTTGGATTTTCTGCTGCCTGACCTAGAGGGCTGGGCTGCTGCTTTCCATAGTTTCAAAATATAGCTGCTAAGAAGAGAGGAAGGAATAAAGAAAGTGTCAATGTGTTGAACAGTGCCACTTTACAGTGCTGTGTTATAGGTCCTATGGAAAATCCAGTATGTTCTGGTGCAGAGGAAAGGGGATTTATTGAGAGAAGATGATGGTTAGGGTGATGTTAAAGCTGTGGCAAGATTGTCAGATTATATTGTCAGTGTTCCTTGTAGTATCCTAAGAACTGTCATATCCTCATTAGAGGAAAATGGACAGCTAATCTCTGAATCTAGTGCTGTGCTGTCTCTGTGCTGTGCTAGGCAGTGCTGTCTCATTTCCAAATCAGAGGTGTGTTTTTTGTGAAAAACTGCCTTGAAGTATTGCCCTCTTGCAGGGCAAGGAGCTTCTGTATTCCTTGTTTCAGACATGGCAAACCTATCGCGCATGTGCCAGAAACGCAATTTGGCTCCCTTGCCAATACAAAAACGCGGCTGCTGGCAGCGCTTGCTTGCACTACGCTTGTGCAGCAGAAGGAACCAGTGGAAGGGATACAAAGGTTTTGTAGTATATTGTAAAAGGTGAAAAGAGTAGTAGAGCTTTGGTTTTGGTGGATGAGAGAAGGAACATGCTGTAGCGTAGCTGTAAGGAGCAGCTTGAGTGGAATGAAACGGTGCACATCCTAAACAAGTTTTGTCGGTGCTGTGACCTGCTTCGCAGATTGCTGGCCAGAGATGGTTCCTTTGCTGTAGTGAATGTGAGGTACTGGAATTGTAAGACTGACTGATGCATTGCATAAAACCACAGCTTATTTCCACCACATGTTCAAATACTAAGAAATTCTGTCAGGTGGTTCGATTAAGATAGCAAACTTTGCTGAAGACACCAAATTAATCACATCAGACAAGTCCAAAGAGGGCAACAGGGAACATGGTGTTTATAATAGATTATACTGTTTGACCCTTTCTTAATCTATGGGCCAGGTGAGAATTCAGGAGCGAGACCAACTAGTGTTAGAGGAATAAGTACGTATTCCCTACCTGCAGGGTGAAGTCAGCTGCTCATATTTCTGGTCTGCTTCTCTGTAGAACCATTTTACTTGATCCTCCTGAAAAAGAGCTTTAAAGTATCTTAATTTTCTTTTATTCCTCTTGCAAAAAAGACCTGCTGTTTTTATGCAGCATGTACATAAGTAGTCGGTAAGCACATTTGAATGGACACTGTTGTAAGACTGTTTTTCCTTGTATACGTCTTTAAGTTACCATGTTTTTTCACATCTATTATTGTTAGGCATAGGCGTTCAAAAATTCTCATTAATTCTGGGAATGGATTTGCAGATGCCTGCTTACAGCTTTGTACTTCTTTTTGTCAGAAACAATTCTTTTAATTGTTTAGTCTCCAGGAGTCCTAAAAAGCATAGGATGGGATAAGGGAGAACAAACTTACTTTCTGGTGGTATGAAATTAAGTCAGATCCCCCACTTCAGTTCCCCTCTCTTTGTGCTTGTTGTTTTTTATTTATTTACGATTGTTATGGCATAAGGGCAGTTGTGAATAATAGGAATTAATAATAGGATATGCACTCATAATACTATTGCATGAGTTACGTTTTAATCCATTATATGTCAGTTGTTTTTTTCTGTCCTTGTTAGGAGTCAAGTTCTAAGTTGAATAGTTAACTGTGAATACAGGCATCCTTTGGAAGGATACTGTAGAATCAGGTAACACTGTTGGCATTTGACTTTTGGAGCAATATGGATTTAAGAATAACTTGTGTTTTATATTGTAACTAGCTAGCGTAATTTTGGCTATGAAAGGACACCATACTGACTGCAAAATGCAGCAGACGACTTCTATAACATATGGTTACCTTTTCATGAATTATTTACATAGAACTTCTGTTCATCCTACATCTGAAAATAATTAAAAAATCTAATGAATAGTCATGAGATGAAAGAGAGTGGATTTCTTTTGTTCATTTTATTTGTTTTCTCTTTTGTGTTTTTCTTTATTTGGGAGAACTGTATGAGAATATGTCTGGGAATGTTATTCCTTAAACGTGTGTATGAGTGTTCAGGTTTAGAACCATAAGGATTAATAAGGTTTAAAAAAATCTAAACAGAAATTTGAGAAAGCTAAATCAAGGAAAGCTATGATATATTACTGGCACATATTTAGTGGTATCTACTTATTGTTCAGTTCCTGCTAGGAAAAAAGGAAAGGGAGGGGAGAAAGTTAGGAGTGTGGTAAGTCAAGCTCAACTACTTGGTGGGGAAAACGAGATGATGACAGGGAGAGAATAAATACGTAAAGGTTGAAGTAGAAATTTTGAGGAAAAGAAGTATAAAAGCAAGAAAGATGTTTTCACATTTAAGTTGTAATAAAATAATTTAATTAATAAATTATTTTTATTTCTGCTTAAGATGTCAGGATTCTGTTAAAAGTCACTCCTTGGGGAAAAATACTTCAATTTTTCATCGCTTCCAGTTACTTTGTGTTCAGTTTTATTTTTCATGTGGTATATTATAAATGTATTGCTGCACGGTGAAAGCTTCTGTTAAAGAATGTGATGAAGAAAGCAGAGAATATAATGTTTATTTGTTACCCTGATCCTTCTGGTAGTGAAAATCGAATGCATGTCCCTTCATTGCAGTCATAGGTGGACATCTTTAATATTGTGCTGCAGAGATTTGAGGTTTTTTGTGAAGTACTTCAGAAGCCAATGACAGAAACAACGCGAGTTGCTGCATTTCAGTATCGTTAGCAGCAGCCATGAAGGATATATGTCTCAGCTGTGTGTTTCTGCTAGAATGATTTTTAGGGATATTTCGATAAACTATTGGTAGGTATTTGAGTTAACTTGTTGACATGAAATAAAACCCGCTTTTATCTACATTGTATGAACCTTTATAGAGGCAGGTACGCAATACTGATTCAGTAATGTGGTCTGATCAAATGTCAAACTGCAGAACCCACTGTAGACTGTGTTATGTTTTTTTTTCTTTAGCCTTCCACTCCAAAAATGTAAAAATTGGGAGAACACTTAATGCAGTAATAGCGTGTACAGCTGTTGTTGTGTAATCCTTTCTGCTTGGTGTTTTACGTAGTGGGTTAAAAAATCTTTCACTGAAGGCCAGAAGTTTAGTGATGATGTCTGCAATATCAAATAGTACATAACTGCTGGCAGTTGTACCCTAACTCATATTCTTTTTGGAAACAGACTCCTAGCATTAAAGAGTTACGTTTTTGTTGCCACTTTCACTGTCTTCATACAGTCGTATACTGTCTAAATTCACACTGGATAAAAATGAAGATTAATTAAAAACTTTTTGTATATTTATTCACATGAAATATTGACAGATAATTATAACATCCTACTGCCATGAAAAGACTCTGAGGTGTTCAGAGCTAAGACAAAAAAGGACAATTTTCCAGCTTCAGTTTTCATCTGTAGTTTTCGTAGCTAATTTTCTTGTTTGACTTAGCATGTGATTGTGCTTCCTCTGCAGATTGATTTGAAGGTATTTAAAAAAGAAGTTTTTGCCAGTAAACAAAAAAAAAAAGAAAAGTTTTTGCCAGTAAACAATTTGACATTATTAGGGAAATGAAAAAGTGTATTGTGTTGTAGCTAAAGAGATGCCATGGGAAAGGATAAAAATGAATTCTGGAATGACAGTACTCTTTAACATCAAAAGACCTGCTTCACCAGGTCACAGTGTTTCTTTCTTTGTACATACTGTTGCCTGGAGCATTCTGGGCTCCAGCAATATACAAGGGATACTCTTTGATTCTTCCCAGTTGAACAAAAGGGTAAAATTAGATTCTTTTGGTTTTCATTAGAGTAAGTTCACTTCTAGAATACAGTTTTCTCTCTTGTATCTGGCAGTTTGGCTATGGAAAAATCTTTGGCAGTGTACCGTGGTTGTTTTAGTTATATGAGGTTTTTTATAGCTCTTGAGCACCAAGTTGTCAAATGCCCATTGAACGTTGCTTTTGTCCTGTTGTATTCAAAAAAGTATGACTGCACCCAATGCAAAATGCACGTTGAGATTGTTCTGGTGTAGCATTAGCCTGTCTTTTACGGTATCTGGACAAAAACAGTACTTTGGGAACAGATAAATTCCTGATGAGTGTTTTTTATCTGGTGAAGTCCGTCAAAATAACCTCATGTGGGAGGTTGCCCCATGTGTTGATGAGGTATGGATTTTTTCTGCTATTTCATTTGTCTACCAGAGTAGGGTGGTCTTTTAGGAACACTCCTTGTATTCTCTGCTGTAAGAATCGGTCTTTACGCTCTTCCTCCTATTATACAAGATAATTCATAGGTTGAGGAAGCAAAGTGCAAAAACAGCTGCACAGGCAGAGGCAGATGATAATTTACTTAATTGTCTGTATCTCAGAAATTCTTCTTTATGACCCTTATTTCTACCCAGTCACGGCTCCCGAGTAACAGTCCCTTCTTTTTTTTCCTTCTTTATAAGCACGTGAAATGAGCAGATATGAAAGTAAAAGTTCAATTCATTTAGAGGAAAAGATAAGAGCATACAAAGTGGTACCCAAGAAAAATGCTTTGAAACATAACAGGATTTTTTCCATGCAGGTATAACTTACTAAATATCATTTAACTGCTGCTGCAGTAGACGACTTTGTAGACTACTCATGTGAGTTTGCTGCTTAGTGATTGATGTGGTGTATTTGCCTTTTGATTGATTCAAAGTCTTAAGCGGGTCAGTTGTGGTGATAAGCAATTAGTGTGCGAGTCTGATTCAGGGTAATCTGTCTGATTATCCTGCAAAGGATGCAAAGTCAGTGGCTTACTTGAGTTTAAAATTTCATCTCAGCAATATGGAACAAACATTTGAAATAGCTAGTTGCACTTTTTACCTTCATGTCTCCATTCATCCTTCAAAATGCTGATAAACTTCCTGTTCCAAACAGGACACAAAGATCTTTGATTTCACTTCAGAAATACAAATATGCTTACCAGTTTCTGCACAGTGTATAATGAAACTACGTAGTAACACGATGTAGCTTGTGTACTCACAAATTAGATGCCTTAAGGGGCTGGAGCTGCACTTTGAGATTTCGTGAGAGTGTGTTTTTGTGAATTTTTAACTCTTCTGAGCCAATAGACTCTTTCAGATAGGTAGAATTTACAAGGGTGTTCTTCAAATATAGACTTTGTCTTGATAAATGTTAAACAAGTAGTAATGAGCTGGAAGAAAGACTCAAAGGAGGCGCTTACTCAAATTCTATGAGGACCTGTGGAGTGGGAGGGAGGCAAACAAAACAGTTTGTTCCTGTAACTGTAATGATGTTGCTGAAGAGCAAACATTTTGCTTTTTGAACAGTGAAAATTCAGCCTGGTGTCTGGGAGGTTCAAAATATGCAAGAGGGGAATCCGAAGTGAAAAAGAGTTTTCTTAATTTCTTTATCTCTTCCTTAATGTCTGCTGATAACAAACTAGGCTGAGAGAGTTTATGCACTGTGTTATATCTCTCACAAAAAATTCTTACAAATTTCTGAATCTGAAAATCAGGTTTTGTTTTTCTTTGGAGGAAATACGAGAATGATTATGAATCTGTAATCTTAGGCAGACTTTGACTGGAATCTCTTCAAAGTGCCAGTCTTGTAAAATGAGTCTCTGTAGGGGAGTTAGTTATATTATAAAATATAAACAAGCATGCTCTACATTTGAGATGAAATTACCAATTAAACACTGTTCTAAATACAAACTATTTTTTTTTTGTCTGCTTGGTTGGAATTAATGACATCTCAGGCAAAAATCTAAGGTATGAGAATATGAGGTTTCTCTATTTTCTTTCACTTTTCTCTCAATTTTTGTTGTCATTTATCCATTCTCTTCTGTTCACATTCAATTTCTTTTTGATTTTATTAAAGACCACTCTTAGAAAGTACCAAATTTTGTATATTCTTTGAATTCTACTGTGTCTGATATTGAATATGAGGTACAACAAAGATAATTAATTTTCTTTCTTAATAAAGTGAAATTTTTAGTGTGGGGGAGAAACATCCTTCATGCCTCCCTACACTATTTACTAAACTTTATCTGTTCGTGGTTGTTTGTTTTCAGTATTTGCTACACAATTTAACATTACCTTTCTCATATGCTGAACTGGTTGCAAGGTTTGTTCTTGCTTGGACATATTTTCTGCTACGTAGTATGGTATGGTGGGTGTTACAAATATTATCATATTTGTAACAGTGTGTGGATAAAAGTAGTGGTCAGAGGGTTAAAATAAATGTACTAAATATGGAAGAACAATGGATAGAAAAGATTTGGAGATGGTGGTAGGAGAAGAAATAGAACAATAAAAATATTTGCAAGGAAGGGGGGAATGTGGTGTGTAGAAAAAGTGAAGAAGTCTACAGAATAGAGGCAGATATTCAAAGTAATTTGGAAAAAGATAGAACAAAGGTATGTATTAAAAAGTAAAAAATGAAACAAACAGTCCACAGGAAGAAACAGTTATGTATATTTTTAGTGACCAAGACATTTGCTAAATACAGAGATTAATTTCACTGCACATCTTCAAACGTATTTTTCAGGTGCCTTACTGTCACAGTAGCTCACTAGTGGTTTGAATAATAATTCATAAATAAATTTTTTTCTGCCAACTGTAGTCTTATAATCCAATATGTGAAATTAATGCTTTTTATGTCATTTAACTCCGGTAATACTGAAAAAGTTAGTTTATTGGCCATTAAGCTAGTTGTCAACTGTTATAACATAGTGCAGCAGAAAGGGCAGAGAAGATTTACTTTGTGCGCAGTAATTGTTTGTGCAGAGTAGGGAGAGGAGTGGGTGTACCTTGAGGAGAAGCTGGTGCTCAAACAGCTACTTAGGCTCTCAAAATTGCCCCATCCTTCTGTGGTTATTGCTTTGTGAACAGTTTCCTTGTGCAGTGTGGGTGCTCTGGATGCCAGTGCTCTGGAAGCCCTGCTTACCCCCCTGCACAGCTGTGTTTCTTCCTGTGAGCAAGTTGCTTCGAGTTCAGTGGTGGCACAGTTAATTTTTTTGCCTTAATTGTTACATGTAGGCTGAAAATCAATGGTTATTGACTATTACTTCAAATGTATTGTTTTTTATGTTTTTTTTTTCTCAGCACATTTTCATTATTTTTCACGTCTGATGTACATGTGAACCAGATTTAATCATATGGAGGTTGAAAACCCTTATGTATGTTATCAGTATTGTAGAATAATCTAAAGGTATATCCTCTGGATAATTTTTTATGTTTCTGAACACATTTAATTTACCATGTATTTTAAAGGCAAAGCAGTTGCATTTTTGTCCTGAAATAAAAGTTTCCTCTTGCTACAGTTACAGTGTTACTGCTAGGAAAAAAGATTTTAGACAAATACCATTTTGATTTAAGAAGGTAAGGTACAAAACTGTATGTGGAATTAAAAGAGACTTCTGAAGAAAAATGTGCAATTCTAATATGTGTTGAAGAGTGTGGTGTTTTCATATGAACGTCATAAGAATAGAGTGCAAGTATCTAACCCAGAAAGTTGAAGTTGTTTTTCTGGTGGCAGTGAGATCTTATTATGTGTGGGTACGCTAAACTGTTGTCTGTATTGAAGAATGTTGTATTATATTCCTTGGGCTACAAGTTCCGTTAGACTTAATTCCCTTTTTATAACTATTTTGTGTCATAATCTTTTTGGTTGCCTCACTTAACATTTATTTCCCATTATCTTCATAAATTCTGGAGAATTTTGAACTCTACTTTTTGGCTTGATTTTTGGTATACTAAAAGTGCAAGTGAAATAGTATTCTAATGTGTTCTTAATCCATAAGCACAAATATAACTTCTGCGAGTGACTGTCTTTGTCTAAGCTTTACTGAATAATATCCATTCAGTTCTGCATTTATGGGCTCTTTTGTGTAGCAGCAGCAAGATATTCCTTATTTATGTTACTGTGTTGTATAGTCATGCAGTTTTAAGTACGATGAAAGTACTAATGAAATGAAAATAATGCTGTAAAACTACATATATCAGATTGTTATGTTTCATAGGTCTAAAATGCACAGATCTAAAATCCAATACATGCATTTTCTTTTACAATTTCTTTTTGTCTATTAACAGATTCATTTTTTTTTTCTAAATAGAGACTCACAGGTCAGCAGCAGGAGATAAACAACTTAATACAGAGAAAAAATGCTGTGGATGAGGAAAATGCCCATTTGAAGAATGAATTCAGTAACTTGAACCAGAAATTTAAAGATAAAAGCCAAGAACTTAAGGTATATTGACTTGTACATAGTTTCATAAGACTGTAGCTTTGAAGTAGTTCTTTAAGCAATGTCAGCCTTTGTGGCACAGAAAGTGACAAGCTTGGAGAAAAAATTGCCTTAGGCCTTGCTATACCTTACTGTTTTCTCACATACCAACTCCGAGGAAGATGCTTTAAAGCCAAGAATCCAAGCTTTATAACTTTCAGATAAATAGTTAATGATGGAAATGGAGCAAAGAAAGTAGGAGTGTGAAGATGTGGCTTCTTGTAATTAGATTCTGATGGGACTGGCATTATTAATTGATAAAGCCGAGGTCTGGGAGGATATGTCTGTGTGGGTCTCAAAAATAGCTGGGGACAGCATCAAAGGCAGCTTGATCAATTAATGGGCTCTTTGCAAATGTGTACTCATCAAAGCTGTCATCCAGCTAAAAAATATGACCCTTCCACCTGCATGAAAGAGGCCAATAAAAGTACACAGGTGACCTTGGCCATCAAATATAGAAGAAGCTGCTGTGAGGGTAAAACTGCACAGTTTATATTTGCTGATTAGTTCTCACTTTTTTTGTTTATCGGCCCTTATGGTACTGTTCTACAGGACACTGAGGAGTGTGCACAGAAGAAGGAAGAGCAAAACAGGCTGGTTATAAAAAACCTGGAGGAGGAAAATAAGGGATTAAATACATGCTGTGCTGACCTGCTAAATGACCTGGAGAAACTGAGGAAGCAGGAGGCACAATGGGAAACAGAAAAATCTGGCAATGATGCCAGAATAAAGGTACGAAATGGAATGGACTCTTGTATGTTATTTCAGAATTAACTTCTCCAGACATTTGCACTACAAGTTATTTTCTTTAAATAACAAGTTATATATTCAAATCTACCAGTGGGGACTTGCATTCATTTACATTCCTTCACTTAAGACCCACAGCTTTTTAAAAATTGATGTTGCAAAGCAGGAAACTGACTTCAAATAGTCATCTTAAAATGTAATCATTAAAAAATAAAAGATACTGTATTTTAAGATAAAATATATATATATATATATACAAAATAATAAAAGCTTAAAAGTATTATCATTCACAATTTTTTTCTCAATGTGTAATTTACTTACCTGTGATTTGTTTGCAGTAGACTTGATGTTTGTTGTTTTGGAAGAATGCTTTAAAACTTTAACTGCAGCTTTGGATAAATTGTGTCCTAGCCTCCAGAGGGCTCCACTCTGTGAGAGGCCTTATTATTGCATATAATATATTAAAAAGTTATTTTCACTGTTTGTGATAAAATGAACAAGGAAATAATTGAATACATTGTACAAAATATTGTATCTTTTATTTAAATGATACTTCGTCTTGTTTGCTGGTGAAAATTGGCAAGTTCTTTTTAAATTCCTGTAAGAAATAAGCCACAAACATGGTATCAAAGTGATTGATGGCTGCTTATATACACATCTAATTAGTGGATTCTTTATATTTACATGGCTAATGAACACTTACAAGGCTGTGCTCTTTTACACTGTCAAAGTACATGACCTTCTGGTATATTCTGTTTACTAACTGTCTAATCAACATCTTGCCCAGAAACATCTTTTTTCTTCCACTAGCAATTCAATGGTTTTGGTGACACTTGTGATTGTTTTGCTGATGGAAACCCTTTGTAAAAAGCTTAATTCAGATCTGTTAACATGGAAAGTAAAGTTCTTGTAAATTGAGGCCTTTGGACTGGTTATGATGAAAGGATTATAGGATTTCCAGGATAACGAATGGTTTGTTGATACTTGGAGGGGAAAATCTAGTGTGTGCTAAACTGATTAATTAATTTTCAAGTTATCAAAAGTAGAGCTTGTAATATTGGATAAATTATTGAAAAACATTGCTACTCACACTTTCGGTGGAACCAGTAAGAATCATTTTTTTGTGTCTGTGTTCCTGGCTGATAAGGCATGCTGAAGAGAGAAAGGTGCATCACAGCCATGTGATTCCATGGAATAAGTAGTGTTGATGTTTCACAGTGGGGTCACAAACAGGTCAAGGTGGTGCCTAGAGCGTGACAGAGGTAAATTCTTGAGATGGGTATTCCCTGAGCCAATGAGGAGTGACACATAGCTGGATCTGCTGTTCACAAACTGATTAAGGAAATAATAATCAATGGCTGCCTTGGCTGTAGTGACCATGAAATTGCGAAGGCTGCCTGAGAAGAGGAAAGAAGAGTAGCACAGTACAGACCTGGAATTATAAAGGAGAGTCTTCAGCATGCCCCTGTTTTCATGTTTTGCCCTTTCAGTAATGTTACCAAAAAAAGTCAAGGTTTCAAAATCAGTTCAAAAGGTTAAACTGATGAATTTGTTAGTTGAAATCAAAATATGAAGTTGTGTATGTCACAAATGGGGTGAAGTACTGAAAGATATTTTTTTCCTGTTTTTAAATTCTTCCATGGTATAACTTCTAAAGTTGTATTTATGACAAAATCATTTATTACCTATTCTTTGTTTCGTACTCTGCAATGGATGATGGGAACTTAAGCATTGGTAAGATCAGATATTTTTTTAATCTCAACCGTGAAAAACCTCTGCAACTGTATAGTGTGCTGTGAAAGACAGGCAATAGGATTTACACGCAGAAAGTGTGAACTATTATCTTTTTTTTTCACATATACAGTAACTTTTAGCTGTTGTGGAAAAAAAGCTCTGAGGAGATACTCACTGAGGAGATTATTTGGCTGCAAGTTATAAATACCTTATTGCACTTCAATATTTTCATGTGTTGGTAGAATGAACATAATTCTGAAATCTTCTATTGTCTGAGATAAAATATTTTTTGCTACCTTGCCTTTGAGATTGATGTCTCATTAGTTGTGTGTACCAGGTATATAGCCTGGGATTCACTCATGAATTTTGCTATTTTCTCATGTTGATGTTACTGTTATTATCAGGACATGATAATTCTTGTGCAAGTTCAAGGAATTTAATTGTAGTACACTTCTGATATATCCAAATGTGTATAAGACATTTTTATACTATTTTAAAGAGAGACAATTAATTATTTGCTTTTCAGTTACAAAAACGTTTTGATACCCTCAATATTTGAGGCATCTTTGCTGAAAGAGAAAAATGTGCATTTCTTTATTTCTTTAACTAAGTCTGTATGTAAACGGAAGATAAACTAATATACTGTTGGCAGTAGAGTAGGGATGCTATTCTACTGGGAGGTATTTATTTTAAATTATTGATGAATCCTGGAATATTTGCCATACTGAGAACAAGTGATTGTGTCCGTGAGTAGACTAATACCAAAGCAGGTCTAAGGCTGTTGTCACCTTCTGAAACGCTGCTCTAGATATTCCTGTAATATTTCTGTTTCCATTCTTGCCTCAAAACACTCTGGGATAACAGTCATATGAAGCTTCTTAAGGACCGAACTACTCTTCTAAGCTGCTAAACCTCTAGAGAACTCTAGTAAGATCACTATGTAGAGATCGAAGTCTTGCTTGAGTAAGCTGCCTTGCTGCTGTATTTCCCAGATATACCTTCACACTTTGCTGACTAAGTTCTACAGGAAGGCTTACTGTAAAAGGAAAACTATTGCTTGTTTACATTGTTTTCAGTGAGCATTTCCAGAAGTTTTCTTGTAGTTTTCTTTTCCTGAAGAAACTATTCCTTGCACTGAATTAAAAGTGCAAAATCAGAGCAGATTTAACCAGCAGTCTCAAAAATGAATCTGTAACCAGTTAGGTCATGTGTGCAATTTTGTGCATTTTTTTGAGAAATTAAAACAATGAATGTATACCTGGTTTTTTGTTAGGAGTAAGTTTTTTTCTGTTTGATTTCTACAGAAAACAGGGTTTAAACAGTTCAGTAGTTAAATAGTGTACTGTTGCTTTACAAAGATATAATTCAGGATTCTCCTTCCACACGAGGCAAATGAATTAAGGAAAACTTCCTACAGTAAAGAATAGGTGGCCACCTAAAATTTGAAATACGCCTTTTTTCTGGTATTTCTCATTTTTCATACACACACATGCACATATAGCTATATATATTTGCTTAGACCACAATAAATATATACATATGTGTGTGCACATCCATATGTCTGTGTATGTAGATAACACACATAGTAAATTTTAACTCATTCTTATACATAGCTTTAATATATTTCAAATGGTTTCTTTGCAGAATTTGGAAACTGATTTAGCAGAGGCAAGAGAACAAATGAAAGAGTTGCGCAGTATATGCAGTAATTTGTCATCTCAGGTAGCTGTGAAACAGGAAGAACTCTCCCAAAAGGATTGTGATGTGATCAGAGCTAAGTAAGTGTTTAATGATTTCAGTACCTTTAAGTCTGAATCTTTTCAAAAAGCCTACTGTTCTGCTTACAAGCACTACCTTGCATTAGAGGTATTTTTGTGCAATAGTGTGTTTTCATACCATTCTGTTCTGCAAGAAGTAAAGCTTTTGGAAGTCTACCAGTAGACAATAGTTTATGTAGACTCTCTCTGATATATTTTGACGCTTAGTGTATTATTGTCAAGTTTTGAGTAGGGATGGACTTTAAAAATTACACAACTGTGATTAGCATTGGGTCAGAGAACTACCGATCTCCACTGAAAGTAACAAAATATCAATATGATTAGTGACATAAACATTTAATTGGAGAGGCTAAATGCCCTAAACTTGGAAAAGCTTTAAGTCTAACTTTAACTTTTAAATTAGAGTCAAATCTACCGAGTCAGTAAAAGTCTACACAGGACTGTGCTAAACGTTTAAAGCAGAGTGATTTAAGCCTTGTCTTGGGTCTCACACACCATTTCTTTACACTGAATCTGTAAGATTAGTGCTACATTATTTGAGTCATGGAAAAGAAGTGAAGGATGGAATGAATTATGTTAATTGACTGGACTACGTTCTGAGGAGGTATTCCTTAGGTAATACCTCCTCAGGTAATATACCTCAGGTAATACCTGAGGAATTCCTCAAAATGAAGGTTGTGGCAGAAGACCATTGGTAACTTTAAGTGCTTTGTCAGGAAATTGTCCATTTTTCACTTCTTAGTTTCAGAGGCATATGCCGTGTTTATCACTTCTGTGTTAGACAAATAATATTCCCTTCAATATTCCCTCAAACTGTGGTTATGCCTGAAAAGCGGCAGTTGGGATGCAGAAATCATAGGTATGGACACTCTTCTGCTTTCCAAGCATAAATAATTTTACTGTAGGGAGTCAGTATCTAAGTCTTCTTGGGAAAAAAATAGAAATATGATTTTTGATGCCTCTAAGCTAAATAGTCATCCTACTATTGGTTGAAATCTTTACAGGAAAAATGTTGTCTTGTTATTTTCTTATTTAAAATGTATAACGGTTGGCTTTTCAAAAGTTAATAGGCAAGTTTAATGGCAAATTGTATTTAAAGAGACAATTGCCGGAATTTGTGAAATTCATCAACGGACTAGTAAGCTTTATTATATTCTGAAATTATTCTCTGAAATATATACATGTGTGAGAGGACTAGGGACAGCAAAGATGACATTTTTAAAATCAGATAATCAAGAGTTGCAAAGATTTGCTTGTTGGTTGCAGTTTGGGATATTGCAAGTTGGACAAGTATGCTTTGCTATTCACTGCAGAACAACCTCTTAGAATTTCTCACAGACATCTCGTTTAAATATGTAATTAAAATTAGTACTTTTTTGAACGTGAGGTCTGAACTTGAGGTAATAAAAGACAGACAACATACTTATTTTGAAGTGTTTGAAGTCTTACTCTGTATGTTTTTTCCATACAACCAACCCTCTAAATTTATGGAGAAGAGATTGGCCAGCTGATTATATATGTTTTTCTGTGTGCTTAAATGTTTTCCTTCATAGATACTTAGCTGGTATTATGATGAATTACAGTATTTTTCCATATCACTAGTATGTGAGTTATACTTGACATGTTATATATGTATGTATTTGATCAGTATCATTGTAATTCAATGTCTGCTAATCTTTCTTAAGAAACTGTCTTTGGCTATGAGTTTCTTGCTGACACTTCTATTGTGAAAAAACAAGGTGTATGCTGAATGGCTTATATTATATAAAAGTCACGGTTTCAGGCAGCAGTTTCAGTAGTTAGCAATACGAACTAAGAATTTAAAATATTCTGTATTTTTTGTAGTACAGAGTACTGAAGTTTTTCTTTATCTTCCCAAGGTGCCAGTACATAAATAAAACTATTTTTCTACTAGTTCTTAATTGAAAAAAAAAGTCAAAATAATAAATGCATGTCTCTGTAGACAAAAGCCAAACTCTTACTTAAAGAAAGCAACAACTCCAGAATTAAAGGAAAAAATCTGAGGAGAAAATAGTCTTGACATCTTTTCAGCTTTTTCATCTTCCTAGCCAAGATCATAGAACTGTGTTGACTTAATGATTGAAGCGTTTGGTTGTTCCTTTTTTTTAACTGATTTTCTTATCTTTGTTTAAAACGTAGTCTTACAAAAGTATCACATTGAATGCTCAGCTTTCATTCGATGCCGCCAGAAAATTCTTTGACAAATTCAGTGGAAAATTACTATCTCCAGTTTCCCATTATCAATTTCAAACTTTTAGAGCTCACTCCCCATCTGCTGCCTTCCTGCCTGCCTTCCCCACCCTCCCCTTTTTTGAAAAGAGACAAGGAGTACAGTTGTGAAACAAGCTCTGGAGGAAGAAGGGAAGGAAACTGTCTTTCTTAAATTGGTGTCTTCTTTCATATACAGTATAGGCAGATCCAGATTCCATACTCCTTCAGCTGACACCTTGGTAATACTGTCTGAAATTTTTACAGTAGATGCTAAAATCAATTGGAAAAGAAAGTCTCTAAGGGTTTACATGCAAACTGGTCTGGTGCTCTGTTTCTTGTGCAGTCATATCTTATTGCTTTGTTCTGCCTGTTTCTGAGTTTGTTAGCAAGATTTTTTTTCAGTTTAACAGTGACTGTGTCTGCAGACACCAAAAGAATGGTTTTCTTTAAGGGGCAGTCTTTTTCAGCAAATTAGCAGGGACCAAAATTTTGAAGAAGTACTATAGTCTAATTCTGGCCCTACAGAATAGCAGGTGTTTTTGAAAATCCCACCTGGTGTCAGCAAAAGTCTGTCACATACTTCTGAGGTGTGGAAGATAGATTTTCAAAGACCAGTGAACAGACAGTATTTACAGGATCCATCCTGCACAGCGGATGTCTTCAGGAAGCCAACACCTTTCTTTGCTGGCTATATTTTTGCAAAGCACTCTTGATTTCACTGGGTTTAGTTTCAAACTCCTGAAGTAGCTGTGAAATGCATTTCCTTATATTTTTCATGTTTGCATTCAGTACAGGTTTTCTGAATGTATTTAGAGTCCCTGGTAACCTTTCCATTTTCCTGTTCTTGAAGAACATTAAATCTTGCTGTTTGTTTCTGAAGATTAACTCTAATGCAACTCTGTGATTTTTTTTTGTTTTAGAATTATGCTAAATATCAGGATTTAGAACTTTGTGTTTACTGATGAGCACTTGGTGGTCTCTGTCTTACTGGCACAGAGCTCTGGTGGAACTCTGAACGTCAAGCGAGAGGTTTGCTTGACTTACTGAGACTTGAGCCTTGCTGTCACAGGTGTCTAGGAAATACTAAACTGTTTGCAAATATAGTAAGCTCTATTCTAAAATGAATTAGAATTTATTCCCTTGTGTTCTGACCAGATGTGTGTGCCATGACTTCATTTCTTTGGTTAGTTTTTAGTTCAAAACTATCCCTGATCATGTTGCAACCACTTATTTTGTAACAATATTGTGTTTTGCGTTTTTTTTTGCACCGCCTTCACCCCCCAGCTGGTGCTGTTTACCACCATACTGTAAATTATGAGGCAGATTTCTCCTCAGCCCTTGTTTTGCTGCTCTGGGATTTTCAGGTTATTCTTTGCTGTGTGCTGTAAAGCATTTCGTAGTATCCATGTAATTCCCCTGAGAAGCCATAATTCATAGTGCCTGTCACTGTGTTGTATTTCTAAACTACAGGTAATGGAATCTAGAGATTTCCTGAATTATCCCAAACCATCTTACACTCCCTTGGTAACAAGGGTAGCTGAGGTACTCAGAATCCCAGTGTATTCACCAAAACTGCGGTGGTGAAACAAAGCCAACAGCATCACCTTAAAGTGGTGGGTGTGATGAACGTAAACTCTATTTGCAGCACAGTTGTATAGCTTCTGGAGGGACAGTAGCTACTCATTTAATTTACATGTCTGAGAAGCCACAATTTACTCTTAAACTGTGCAGGGCATAAAGGTTTTATTAGATGTTATCCTCTAAGGATAGGAGGAAGCTTTAGTTCATGCTCTTGTCAGATGTAAGCACCAGAGCTATCTCTACCCTAAACAATACTATGAACCTTAAATACTGTTATTGGCAGGACAAAGTGTCAAATCTTTGAGTCTTGCTGCAGTCCAGTTTGTAGTGTCGTCATGTAGTGTCAATCTTGCAACATTTAAATCAAGAAACTACTAAGGTTATTGTAATCTTACTTAAGTGGCCGAAATAATTTAGTTATGCTCTTCTATTTTGACTTGAGAAAAACCTGACTTTTTTCATAGCAGGCTCTTCCTTGTGAATTGCAGAGTTCAGCTCACTTTCTGTAAATTTCTTGGTTTCCCATTGTATTGATCTTGAGGTGTTAGATTAGAAACAGAGAGGTGTTTTTTTTCTCAGTAATATCTGGTGACTTCAATGTTAAAAGGACTTAAATACTCTCAGTTTATCACGATGTTTTTGTTTATGGGGAGAGTGTGGGTGGTAGGGAAAAAAATAGACCTAGTAGGTGTTTCAGTTTTGGTACTCAGCTGAGAGTATATTGTTTTTTCGATTAGTGTTGCTGATGGTGACTTTTTTCATAAATTTGTGTTTGTTTACAGTGTACAGTATGTTGAAACATTTTATCAATATGTGTTATATTTGCATACATATATCCTACTTGTATGCATACATATGCATACACATACAATTTATATATTTTACATGTATGTAAAATTATGTAAGATGTATATGTTTCTACATATCTGTGTATGTACGTATAGATGCATCTATACATACATAGATACAGGTGTGTATACAGGCACATATATTTTAAATGCCACTTATTACCTTTGTTACATGCAATTTGCAATATTTTATTATTTCTTCTGTTACATGCTCGCCTCAAAGTATCATTTTACTTAGGACGTCACATCCTTATCCTCCTGCAGTGACAGGCAGGTGTCTCTTGTGGAGTGCTTAGTAGTTTGCTGATTTGAGTAGGCATATTGATAGATATTTTCATCAGAAATTCATTTTTATCTTTAAACTGTTTTTCTGTTTATCGTGGGGTTGAATTTTGTACACTCTCTTTGAGCACACTGCAAGCAAATTAGTAATAGAATCACACGGCATCACTGAGTGGTGGAGACTGGCAGACACCTCTGGTGATTGTGTCGTCCTGCTGCTGCAGCAAGTCCAGCTCTCTGCTCTAGCAGTGTCAGCTACAGCAGACTGCCCAGGACGGTGTCCAGTTGAGTTCAAGTATGTCCAAGAATGGAGACTCTGTAACCTCTTTGAGTAGCTTGTTCCAGTGTTTCACCGCTCTTACAGGGTAAAAACATTTTTCTTATGTTTAAATAGAATTTCATGTGTTTTCATTTGTGCCCACTGGATCTTTTCCCACATCTGGGCACCACTGAGAAGAGTCTGTCTCCATCTTCTTTATAGAGTCCCATCAGGTATTTATACGTGTTTATAATATCCCTATGAGCCTTTCCTTATCCAGGCTGAACAGCCCCAGCGCTCCCAGCCTCTTCATGTACAGCAGATGCTCCAGTCCTTTTATCCTCTTTGTGGTCCTTCACTGGACTTACTCCAGTATGTCCATGTCTCCCAAGATACTGGGGAGCCCAGAACTGGACACAGCATCCACATGTGTCTTACCACTTTTGAACAGAGGGCAAGAATCACCTCACTCCCCCTGCTGGCAATGCTCTTCTCAGTGCAGCTCAGGATGACGTTGGCCTTTACCACAAGCACATGTTACTGGCTTATGGTCAAGCTGATGTCCACCCGGATCCCCAGAGAATTTTCTGATGAGCTGCTTTCCAGATGGTAACCCCCCAGCCTGTGCTAGTACTCCCCATGGGCTGTAATTTGGACTTCCCTTTGTTGAACTTTATGAAGTTCCTGTCAGTTCCTTGTCCAGTCTGTTGGGGTCCCTTGGAACGGCAGCACAAATATCTGGTGAAATAACCACTGCATGCAGTTTTGTGTTATCAGCAAACTTGCTATGGTGCACTCTGTACCATTGTCCAGGTCATTAATAAAGATGTTAAAAAGTATTAGCCTCAATGTTAGCCCCTAGAATACTCCACTGGTGCCTAGCCTTCAACTGGACTTCGTGCTTGCCACTGATCACAGCTCTTTAAGCCCAGTAGTTTAGCCAGGTTCTAGTCCACCTTACTGTCCACTTGCCTAGCCTATACCTTATCAGTCTGTCTATTAGCATTTCATGGGAGACAGTGTCAAAAGCCTTACTAAGGTCAAGATAAAGAACATCCATTGCTCTCCCCCCACCCACTGAGCTAGTTATTTCATCAGAGAAAGCTGTCAGGTTCGTTAAGCATCATTTCCCCTTTGTAAATTCATGATGACTACTTCCAATGATCTTCTTTATATGGTCCATCATCTTCCCAGGGATTGAGATGAGGCTGACTGCTCTAGTTTCCCAGGTCGTTCTTCTTGAACATAGGAGTGTCAGGCTTTCTTCCAGTCCTCAGGAACCTCCCCTGATAGCTATGACCTTTCAAAGATTTTTGAGCCTCTCTCAGCACTCATAAGTGCATCACATCAAGTCCTATGGACGTGTGTTTGTCCAGTTTGTTTAAATGTGCCTTGATCTCATCCTCCTCTACTGACACTATGAGTCACAGGGACCTGGGATTTCTGGAGACAAGTGTTACAGAGAGCTGAAGAAGGCATTGAGTCCTTTGGCCTTTTTATGTCCTTTGCTACGAAAACCCCTGCTGTTTTCAGCAGTGAACCCACTTAATCCCATGTCTTCATTTTGCTCCTGATTGTGGCTTTCCTAACCCTATCGCTGCATGCTTAAACAATGTCTCTAAATTCTTCCTGTCCCTGCTTCTGCGTCTTGTATCCTTCCTTTTACACTTGAGTTTATTCAAGGGAGGTCCTTGTTCATCCATGCAAGCCTCCTACTACCTTTGCTTGACTTTCTGCTCATTGGAATGCACCATTGTTAATTTTGGAGGAGGTGATCCTTGAAAATCAACAAGCTCTCACGGACTTTTCTTCTCTCCAGACTGATATTATACTGGATTCTTCCAAGCAGGTTCCTCAAAATGCCTAAGTCTGTTCTTCTGAAATCAAGGGTGGTTATTCTGCTTTTTGCCTTTCTCCCTCCTCCCAGGATCCTGAACTTCCATCATCTCAAGGTTGCTGCAGATAAGTCTGCCCCCAACCTTTACATCCCTTGTTTGTGAGTAGGAGGTCTAGCAATGTGTCTCCTCTCATCAGCCTCTTGATTGCCTGTGGCAAGAAGCACTCCAGAAACCTCCTGGATTGTTTGTGCCTTGCTGTGTTGTCCCTCCAGCATATACTGGAGTGATTCAAGTCTCCCATGAAGATAAGGGACGGCAAACATGAATCATCTTCTGGTTTTCTTAAGAGGACTTAATTCTTCTTCCTGATCAGAAAGCATCAGCAGGCAGCCACCATGTCATCTGCATTGGTCTGCCCACACCTGACCCACATGCTCTCAACTGGCTCATTGCCCATCGCAAGGCAGAGCTCCATCCATTTACACTACTCTTTCAAATAAAGGGCAACTTCTTGCCATCCCAGGCTGTCCTTCCTTAAGACCCTTTGTCAATTCATGGCAGCATGCCAGTCATGTGAGTCTCTGTGATCCCAATGAGCCCTGTGACTGCAGGGTCTTCCAGTCATCCTCCAAGGGGACATCTTGTGTGCAGTTGAACAGCAGCCTCAGATGGGCACACAGTTGTGCTTATTTCCCAGGAAGGCTCTTAAGAGCCTCTCCCATACTGATGGATGTCCTGTCAGCACTCCCTTATTTGTGTCCATACGCTTGAGGTGGTCCTCCCTGAAGCTTGTATTGTTCATTACAAGGTCTTTCCTGTCCACACCAACCTGTGCCCTTTACTTACCAGCCCAGGCCACAGCTCCCTCACTTGTTACTCCATCAACATCTTTTGTCCTCCACCATTCCTAGTTTAAAGATCCCGTCACCAAGCTGGCCTTTCTGTTATCAAAGGTACTCCGTTCTGTGAATTTATTTGTATTGCACCATTGGTGCTGAATAATTCTTGGTAAGATTGAGCATCATTTCCTCTCTTCTTGTTTAAAAATGAAATAAAAGGAGGTTCCCCCTGTGGATAAATGCAGTGGTTGTGTATTTCTGTGTCTCAAGACTTTTCAGATTGCAACTATTTTGGTTTGGGTAACTTTTCACTGAAAAAAGAAAAAGCAAGTTAGGATATGTATATGAAGAAATAAAATTTGATTTTTAAAATGTGGTGTAAAGGAGTTGTGATTGAGTTTCCTTATGTTTAAAATTCCTTGAATTTAACATGAGGAAACATGTTAACATGTGTTCTGACCGCTGCAGATCTTGGGCAGCTGTAATGTTTAGTTCCACATCCCACGGCCCCGCTCCCCACCCCTCCATCCCAGCCCATTTAGTGTATGACTCAAAGCCTGATAAAAGTCAACAAAAAAGGTTCTCATTGACCTTAATACACTTTGTGGGCAGACCACTAGAGAACACATTGTACTGTGCATTCTCAGGTGACAGACACAGATAACTGCATTGATATTTGCATACAAATTAAAGAGCAGCAACATAGCAGAGTGGACTTGGCAACACTTCCTACTAACGTTTGCAACAGTATGTGAGGATTCAACTCTATCCCCTGTTTTTCCCTTCCACAACAGAATGAAGATCTGATTGGAGAACCTGTGCAAAATTAGTATAATTTGTGTTTTAGCTGCAGTGCAAAGATGTGCCAGTTTCTACTATACACTCACAGTCAAGGAAATAAAACAAGTGCTTGTTTGGAAGCCTGTTGTACGGGGTGTTAGGAAGTGCTAATATATCGCTGTGTCCTTATTTCTGCTGCTCTGCTACTTTGCCTTCGTTACATAAAGAGTCCTTAATGCTACTTTACATCTCATTGAAAACAGTAAGACTTAAATACTGTTAAGTAAGCGTGTCCTTAAGTGTTCTCCTGTGTTGGCCTGTTAACGGGCTTTTTCAAACAGTGCTTTTTTTAACAGCATTGAGTTGTCTGACTGTGCTATTGTGGTACACGTAATTTAAATTTTTATATAATTATTCAGATGTTGTACGTTTAGTGAATAATCATCATATTAAGCAGTGGCATGGATCTTAAGAAGTGTTTCTTGAAAAGTTCCCTTAAAATGGTTTCTTTGTCATTTTGCAGTTTCTTAGGAAAACGTGAAAAATTTGGTACTGCCGTTTACCTTTTGTACGCTAATCTTTGCCTGGACATATCCAGCAGTATTATAAAAATGTAATGATAACTCTTGTTGTTAATGATAATTCTAGGCACAGAGGAGTCACATACATGTTGGAGGTCAACAAGAAAATTCTTTGAGGAAGGAAGGAAGAAAATTAGTTGGAGTGATAAACTTATATTTCAGCATCTGTGTGTAATACTTGTGTGAAATGTGCTCATGAATTAAACAAGGAATTAAGGAGAAAATAT
Organism: Larus michahellis; assembly: GCF_964199755.1. Taxonomy (NCBI): domain Eukaryota; kingdom Metazoa; phylum Chordata; class Aves; order Charadriiformes; family Laridae; genus Larus; species Larus michahellis. The sequence continues at coordinate 36,137,391 of NC_133930.1, forward strand.
ATGAAAAGGGATTAATGGAGTCATCTGAACTTTTAACATGTTACAGAATATATTCAAAGTTTTTAATCATTGTTTATAATAAGTAAGAATTACTGATCTGTGTTTCTGCCTTAATTTTTAAGATCTATCAGCAGTACAGTAAAATTCTCAAGCAGACTAATTATACTAGATCTATCCTATGGTTGCATTACCACAGGATTCTGTTATTGTGTTTACTTTTATTATTATGTTATACAATTCACACCAAAGTTTACTTACTTTGCTTATGGTTGTTGCACTATGCTGTACCCACAGACAAGAAGTAATTTATCAGCAGACATACGTTGTGTGTCTAGGGAATAGATGCATTTCAAAAAAGACACTTGCTTTACCCATAGTCTGCAAGTTAAGAAAACCTTTTTTTTTCTGATGATTCTAGTTAAAAAAAAAAGAAGAAACTTATTGTACAGCCCATGTGTTCTAAATATTTTACATTTTGACACTGTTAAAGAGTTAACTGAATATTGATTAGGAAGTGTTGATGCAGTAGTGAAAATCCATTTATTTTAGAGCAGTTAGAGCATTAGAGGGAAATTGGAAGGCATTCCATTTTGAAACTTAACCGTTTTGTAGATATTTCACAAAAGTATGTGATAAATATTTTGTATGTAACTTCTAGTGTTTATCAGGCAATTGACAGAAAAATAAATGAAAATAGGAAACTCATTATCTACAATAAAATTATTTGAATGCAATTTTTTAATGGAGGTCATTGTTGTTCTTTGTCTTAATTTCTCTTTATTGCTTGTTTTGCACAGGAAGGAGTTACAGGAGCTGCAGAATCTTTACAGACAAAACATTGAACATACAGCACAGCAGGCTGAGCTGATAAAGCAGCTTCAGACTCTCAATACTGATACACAAAAAGTACTGAAAGACCAAGAAGATGCTCACACAGCTGAAACAACATCATATCAAAAAGTATGTTGTTCTGCCTTTTGGTCACAGGATTCATTTTAATATCCATATGTATAATATCAATGGACAGATTAATCAAAGCATTATGTAGTGTTGCATCCTTGAGATCTCTGGATCTTTATTGTGTCCAAAATATGGTTGGCAGATTAACAGAGTTTATTGGCCTAATTACATGCCAGCATATATGGCCCCTTGCCTTACATTGAATTGATGACCCTTAAAAATTAAGCTATAGTGCATCCGAAGAAAAATAGTTAATTGGCAAGCATATCAATTTCTTTATGTAATTTTGTTAGCTATGTTTTTCTTCTTCTTCCTCTGCTAGAGCTTTCAATTACTAAGTTCTCCGATTTGTTTTTGATAATTTAGAAGAATAAATTCCTTTCACTTGTAAATAATGTATTTTTGTGAATCTCAATCAGTTTTACTGGTTTAAGATGCAAAAACCTGCTCTATCAAAATTAACTGGAAAAATTGTTGCTGTAATAGCTTTTTAAAGGGATAACTAATTCAAAATTTTATAACTATATTTACATATACAGAACAGATTCATATTATAGGAAAAACTGTAACAATGAAGAGCTGTCACATGTGCAGTACACAGAACTTCTCCTTTCGAGTATAACAAATAGTTTCAATGTGTTTTTCAGTTTATAAGAAATACAGAAGATATGTTTCCTTCCTTTTTAGAAACCTTGAGAAGGAAGAAGACCAGGAATAAGTTGTATTTACAGCTTTGACATACCTTTTACCAGTCTTGGAGCTGTTTTCTTAAATTGTGTACCTGCTTTTTCAAAAAACAGGTGTTTCCTTTTGTCGTCTTACTTAGATCATGCAGTTTGTGATAAAATTGTGAAGCTAGGTCAAGGTCAAGCCAGAATCAGTACTGGGTTTCTGAAGATGTGTTTGGTTAACATTTTATGGTACATAGTGCCCAGCACATTCTTATGTACCTAACTCTGCACAAGTTTATCATTCACTGTAGTGACAGTAGAGTCTTTTATTCACTACCGTAGTAGTCCAGTTAAGCTACAGGTAGATTTCCATCAAAGTTGTTCAGAACATGTACAAGGCAGGGGGAGTTCAACCTAACCTAAGACAAAGTAAATGATAGATTTATTTTTTTTTAAATACAGAATGTAGGTATCAGGAGTTGCTATTTCTTTCATTTTTCGTTCTCTAGTCAATGCTTCTGTAGGTGTTAAATGGATCCTTTGAGTCACTCAAAAAAAAAAAATAAAAGGCACAAGTGAAGATAATATGAACTCTCTTCATCGATATTTATAATACCGTATTCTTCCAGACTAGTTCTGTAACATATGAAAGAAAATAAAACTGTGTTGTTGTGAGACTGTTTTAAAGCATGACAAAACTCTTTATAAAGGTGACTTTACCTTGCATAATAGTGTTTTTTGCAGTACTACTTCAATTTGGGAAAGATCTGTCCTATGAAAAATAATTTTGCCATTTTAAGTTGGCAAATATTTACATATTATAGAAAATTGGTGGGTATACTTATATAGCTATAGGGACAAGCTGCTTCTGAACTGGGCTTAGCTCAAAATTCATGATTGCTTCAAATAGCCGGTTCACAGTTCTTGGTCTGTCCTAACAGGACTTAAGACTTTTGTTTAGCTGACTATAGAACAAGAACAAGAATACTGAGGTTTTGAAGATAAGCCCTTTTTTTTTCATAGCTGCGAAGTACTTCAACTCACAGATGACCGTAAAATTTACTGTTTTGGAGGTGTTGAATTCAATATTTTTCCAACATGGAGAAGTAAGGTTTGCCTCTTAAAGCAGCAAAAGCCAACTCCATTATTCTGAAAAAATAATATTGTGGAACTGATAAGCTGTCTTTTTTTAAAGTATCAAAATATCTGATGCACCTGGAAAAAATATGTTATTTTTGTTTTTTATACAAATAGGTAAAAAAAAAGGTATATATTTAAAAAAAAGGAAAAATAAAATTTAAGTTCCTTAAGTCAGCATGGAATAGATGTAGTAATTTTTGTGGCAAATTTACTTGAGAGAACTTCAGAGGGGAAGAGGAGTTCCTTTATCATGACAATCCTGTTTTGTACTTCTGATCAGAGGAACTCTATAAAATAAGCCAACTGTAGTTGCTTCAAAGTAACAAGTTCCAAATCACAAGATATGCAGTCCTACTGAAGTCACAGCAGGCCTTTAGAAAATTCAGCATTTGTAAAAATAATGCAAATGCCTATTTTTCCCTTGAATAAGAAAGGAAAACTATTGCAGACAAATGTGTGTTCTGTTTGTCTTCCATGCATTAATAATATGCAGGCTGCAACAGCTAGATAAGGATGTGTCAGCTATTCCATAAACATTCACAAAGGAATATTTTCCAACTTCTCTGAATGGCATTGAGCCTATCACTGTGTACGTCCTATGATATATTGTCCCTTACAGGAAGATCAATGACCTCTCTGGCAGTGGTCAGATAGGCAGTATATGCTATAGCTCAGACAATGTGGTTGGCTCACATATTTCAAGTTCATCTTAACAGTCTACCATTTAGGAAGAACTTCTCCCTGTGCTGATGTTAATGTGTAGTATGAAACAGTAGACTGAATAGAAAAAAACATTTCTGCTAAACCAGATCAAGGTCATGAGCTTGCACTGGATTATGTGTAAATCCATTGAGGACCACAGATTCTCTTCCAAGTCTAGCTGTAGTGGGCAGCATATACATGTGAAGATCTGTAATCTGTTTTATCAAGTTGTGTTGACTTGACATACTGCTACCTTTTTTTTTCTTTAAATACAAATTTTATGGGTGCTGTGTTCTACAATAACTCCTTTATGTTAGAGCATTTGTGGAAACAAATTAATATCTATTTCATATTACAGCTGTAGTTCTCATTCTCAAGGATAGGGAATATTTTTCTAAAATGTATAGCATCTGTTTTAGTGGTCCCAAACACTCTGGGGACTTCATTCCTGTGCTGGATTTAATGAGACTCAATAGATTTGTCCTCACCAACAATTTCAAGGTGGAGAGACTTCAATCAATACTAGGGATAATAAGACAAGTTGAGATTCTGAACTCCTGAGCCAGCTTATCACAGTTTTCTGAAATATACAATTTAGGGCCTTTGTTTTTATAATGCAGTACTTTCCCTTGATCTGATGTGGCCTTTAGGTTCCTTGTTAATCATACTGATTAAAAATCTCTTGGTGGAAGACCCCTTTAGTGAAGTGGAAATACCCTTATTTGTCATTAAATAGGAAATTGTAATTTGTTTCCTGGAACCCAGTTCTCAAATACAGAATACTGTGGATAGAGCTACAGTACCTGTCTTTGATGAAGAAAAGCATTACTCAGTAGTTACGTTTTTGGCATAATTAGAAAACACAGTAAGAGTTTTCAATTGTGAGGCATTCCAGAAGTCTGCATCAAGTGCACCAGAAAGTAGATAAAAATAGGATAGTGTCAGATGCATTTTTGTATGTTATGGTTAATTTTGTGCCTGCATTTGCCTTTGATAATCCTTCTCCTGGTGTCAGTTTGTGGAGGTAGTTTGCCTTCCTTCAAGTCTGAGAAATTGTAATCACAATGTCAAGTTACTGGCTTTTTACTATGTTTTAGCACTGACAGTCTTTTTTTTTCAACTGCAACAACCTTTAAGCATTGTTACAAATCACCTACATGTATTTCTTTTTATGTTACACAAACTCACAAAATGAAAACTAAAACCATATAGATGTGTAAATGATAGTGACAATGCAGGTTCTCCCTCAAATTGGAATAAAAACCATAAGTTCTTTCACACATGCTAAGAGCTGAGAGAAACTAACTGTCCAGTCAAATATGCGGAAGCCCACCCCCCAGTAATAAGTGAATCATCATTTTTGTAGTCCACTTCATCTGTGAAAGCTGTGAGAAACTCAGATCTTTAACAAAGATTATCTCACACTTTAGTTCAATTTCCGATACTGTTTTCTGTTGTTGGGAAGTGTGTTAATTAAGTTAGTCTATTTATTTCTTGTATACCAAATACCAGTACAGTTGGTCACACACTAGCAAGTAGGTTTTTGGCATCAGATGTGCCCATAGGCTGAAGTTGAAGAAATCATGGATGGCTCTGGTTCTCTCAGAGTGATGTTAAACTCTGCACTCACAGGCGATGATTTTCATGCATGAAAACCCCTGTACTGTTATTCTTAGTATGCTATAGTTCCTGTATGTAACGGTGTAGATTGGTACTTGAAAAATGCTTAAGTATTTGGAATAAGGAAAGTAAATAGTCTATAATTCTAAGTCTGCTACTAATGTTTGCAAACCTTTTTCTTAATGTTTCTGGCAAGCATAATGTGTTTTTTTAGAATATGAGAGCTGTAGATGAAAGAAATTATGTAAACTGTGCAAGAGTGCAAGTTAAGAGCAAGAGCAGTTGTACATCAAGAAAGGAAGAAAAATCTTATGATTAAGCTTACTTACATATGTTTGTGAGTAATGCCAGTTTTGATCTGAGTTAGAATCATAAGATTTAAATGTATCTGAATTTTGAGTATAATCAGATAATCTGCATTAACTAGGATTGGTGTTCTTCACAAGCCTGCTGAGCGCTCTCTGATGGTATGCTATATAGAGAGAAGAAATCTAAATAGGGTTTGGTTGCTTTTCACAGAGAAGTTGTTGCTGATAAACATGGTCTTTCTGAGCGAAATGTGTCAAAATTTTTATATATCCAAAAAAGCAATCCACAAGCCCCACCATTAGGTGGCCATATCAACACAAGGAGTTGCACAAAACTGGTAAGTTGGATGAATACATTGGAAGGAAGGCTATGTTGCGGGTGGGGGAATCAATCAGGAAACCGTAAATACTGGATTCATTACAGTAAATAGACTCATCAGTTTGAATTTTTGCATTAACAACTCTTATCAGAAAGACAGACATGCCCTTTTCTTTTATGTTCTCTTCTGTTATTTTTTAGAAGGTATATTACTAAAGTTATCCATTTTACATGGTTTCCAAAACAACCATGGTATTTGCAATTATATGGTACCATAAAGTTGAGGAAAGCACATTTTCTCTTTTAGCTTATACTAGTGACTGTTGCTTGCATGTTGTCTCATGTTACTTGCATCCATTCTGTTCTTTCTTTTGTTTTTCTTCTTAACCTCTCCCTTGCGGCTTACATTTTTATCTTGTATCATAGGTAAGCTTCATGGTCTCTTGTCTTAAAAAAATCACTCCAGCTTTGCTTTTCCATTTTAAAACTAAACACCATGAATGCGCTGTACATAATCTGTCTGGAGTGCCTCTTCAGTTTCATCCTAGAGCTTCTCCAGCTGATTTCTGCCCTTGTTCTTTTCAGATTTTCATAAACAGCATGATCTTTTAACATGGATTTCTGCGACGGTGCTGTAATAGTTTCCCTTATAGTTTTATTGTGTCTTACTTTAGACTTTTTTTCATTAGTGTCATTACTATATGTTCAATGTTATTGTATGTTCAGGTTCATTTACTCAGCTCTCTGTAATACACTGTTTTTTAGGGTGTGAGCATTTAGATAAACGTTTAATGCAAGAGAATATTTGTTTCACACACAGTGTATATCGTTGGCTACTGTTGAATTTTAATGGATGGATATACCTTAGTGTTAGTTACTCTCAGGAGTATACTTTTGAAGGAAATCTCCCGGATGTCCCCACTTTTTGTACTTTAGTTGATATCGTAGAAAACTCTATGACAGCATTAACTAAATGGCCTTTGCATCACGGAACTGGGAACTATTCTGGAACTGGAAACTATTCTGGAACTGGAAAATGTGTTCCAGCTGTTAATTAGCATTCAGTACACAGGAGCAGTCTAAACCTCATTTAAAATAAATCCTGCACACTTGTATAATGTTAGTGTTGGTCATTTGTGTCAACTGTTTCATTCTGCAGTTTTTTTCCAGTTGCACTATGATTCTGGCTAAGATAAAATACAATAGATAGCATGGGTTAATTGTTTAGTTTTACCAGGTTTTGTTGAAATTCCTCAGCTTTTCTTGGTCTGACCTAACTTAATTTTGCCATCACATATATTTCATATATGTCAGTATTTTACTTCACCCCACCATTATCAGGCTGTTAAATATTTTCTACCACATATGAGCAGGCATTAGAGTCACATATTTTGGTTCTCCGGGAAGTCCTAGCTTTGGTCTGGCATTTTTAGCTTACTTGATGACATTAAGCACACCTACTGTTCTAATGAATTTTTCTGTTTTAAGTAACTCTTCAAAGATCTAGCAAAAGTGTTTTCTGGTAAAATCAGTTAAATCAATATAGGAAATTGGTAGGGTAGCTGAGACATATGGGATACTTTTTTTCTTGTAATTCAGCTAAGTTACTCTGCCTTCCTGACTGATAAATAATGCTCTTGTGTCATATAGACTAAATTTATTACAGTGTACTGATTTCAGATACTTTTAATCTTTTTTTATTTGTTTTTAAGTACCTTCACCTGTAACGGTGTATGTTGCCTATCAGAGAAAGGACAGCTCTAAGGCATTAGACATTCTCAAAATACAGTCAATGGAAGAGCTTTTGCAGAGTACAGTCTGCGTTGCTGACTGTTGCCTTTTTTTACCAATACCGAATTTCATAAAATGTATAAGGAATGATTTTAAATATTTGGCTTTTTCTTTTTACCTTGGAAACATAAATATTTCTTATATCTCTTCTTGGGGATTAAACAATTTCCTGGATAAATCTCGTGTTTATTGTCATTCATGTAAAGTATAACCACTCACTTATGTGCAGTCAAGACTTCACAATTCTTTTCTGTGATGCTTGCTAGTTCTGAGATAAATAATTTGCAATAATTTTGTCTTTCTTTTGAATTTTCTACTCAGTGTTCCATCTCTAGTCCTCTGATCTCCATTTTACATCTTGTCATTCTACACCTGACTTTCTGCATCTTTATTAATGGTAGATCTGTTTCACTGTGTTGTGCAATTCTGTATGTTCTGGAATGTCCTTACTACAGTGTGACTAAATGTGGTGCCTCTTCTAAAACAGGGTCAAAAGTAAGCAGAACTGCCACAAATAATCCAATATAAACATTAAGTATGTATTTGATCCACAAAACAGTGCATGGCCACGAATGAAATTTGGAAGCTGTGGACAGTAGATAGAACCATTTCTTTTCATACAGATAATTTTCATTTTGAAATTTCCTGATGTTAAATACCCGTAAATGAGAAAGAATGAGTCCTATAAACTAGTACACTGACGGTGTTGAAAAAAAGTATATAAACCTCAGTGTAAAAAGATGAATGATGTGAATGTGGTTTTTTGCATATGGCTTTTATCTAGTCTTACACTTGAAATATATGTGTTTTGTTGTTGCTGTTTTCAAAACAGGAAAGGTTGGAAAAGTTTATGCAAGTAAAAAGACATGCTATTTGTCTTGTCCTGACAAATGCTGACTACCAAAAATACCCATTAGTTACATTAGGGGATGTGGCTGCCAGCTAGAAAAAACCATCATGTTTTTGATGTTCTCCATTCATCTTACTAGGATGTTACCTTTCAGATACTATAATTACAACCACTTAAGTGCTGCTAGTCATAAAACCAGTAAATTGTCATACCAGTATAATCTAGCTAATGAGCTTATGTAGTTATAGCTGGAAGTTACTGTGTCTTGATGTTCCATTCGTTTGGAAGGACATTATCTAAAAATGCATGTTTTTGATAAATGAACTGTTTATTTTCCTGTGAGATACCTACTGATTTCCATAAGAAATTGGCTAATCTTGCATTTCTAGAGATGATGTAAGCTTTCTTAAATATATAAGAAAGATTCAATAGGCACAGAAATATCTATGCAGAAGTTTAATTTTTAAGACTCGGAGTCATTTGAAATCAGTCTATCTGGACTTTGAATTAATTGTGCCTGAGAGACATGATCTCTGATCTGCTTTGGAAATAAGCAAGAAGTAATTTACTTTGTCCTGTGTGGATTTTGAGAGCCCATGGGAGAAGAAAATGATAGGAAGAAGGAAAGGAAGGGAGATTATTGTTTGCAAATTTCTCACACTGTGTTAGGTAGACAATTTCCAAATCTAAAAGTTGTGATTGTTTTTCAGAGCTTTTAGCTTCTAAGGAATGTAAGCAGATGAAAGGGAGAAAGAAACGTGTGATTTAATTAAAGCTGACAAAGAATAAAACGAAGGGTAAAATAATGTTTTTACAGGTAAAATTACTTGTGTCAGTTCCTTGTACTTATAAACATTATTGATAGATTTGGAAATTCTGATTTTAATACTTAATTAGTTTCTTGTGGGTGGAATGGCAGAAATGGATTTTCCAAAGAAAACTGTCAGCTGTGGAAGTACATGCCTTCTACAGATTTTTTTATGGTAGAAGAAATAGTCAGAGGGAATATTGTATATTTTGAGAAAAAAAGGACAATCAAGGGAATGAAGGACTGAAATGGAGAGAGGAATGTATGCTTAGGTAGTGAAGCTGTGGAATCATGTATTTCCTTCAGAATCTGTACTGTTGTTTGTTCAACTACAGGTTTATTTTTCAAACTGTTTTTTATATTTTTCTAATAAAAAGCTGATTTTCTTTTAAACAGTTTTCAGATGTTTCTATTGAAAAAGAAGGGTAAAAATAGAGGGATGGGATGATTGTTAAGTTTTGCAAGTTTTGCAAGTTATTCATGCAAAATAAGTTCTTTTTGTCAGTTAGATGGTATGTACTGCTAGTTATTACTTAGGTGTAGTTCTAGAAATTCTTCATGTGTATGGAATCTCTTGTAAAGCGATTGCAGAATATATACAATATTCTGATTTCAGCAAGAACAGTTGAGCAACAGCCAGGGATAAGAACTTCTAATATCATCTCTGGGTTTTATAGTTAATGTCAAAAAATTTCCCACAGAATAATTATTTAAAGAACCATTTTACACTTCATACAATATGCAGTCGGCATTTGTGAATTCACTGTATTGCTATCCAAGCTATATTAAAAACGTTAATTTCATTCCCAGGACAGACATTTCAATTTTTTGCCTAATATTAATATGGGATTGTTTTTTTTCTTTTGTGTTTTCTGTATTTTATATAAAATATTGAAGAAGTAAAATAAATACCAATTTTCAGGTGTCTCTTTGTGGCATAAATGCTATAAAGAAGCAACTGAAACTGATAATATTCTAATATAAGTTCTGTTTTTCTGGAAAAACTTCTTTTAAACTTAAAGTTTCAGTGATTTTACAATCACTATTTTCAAATGTATGGTGCATGACAGGAGGCAGGAGGACAAGAAGTACAAAAGAATAGTTAAAAATAAGAGGGTGATCTTTGTGGATAAGTTACTTAAATTATACTTTCTCTCGTCCTGTGTTTATATGTCTGTCTACACTGAAGTTATTTTTAATGCTGTTATTTCTTTTTTCCCCTCTCATAGCTTTATAATGAATTGACTTCATGTTTTGAAACTGTTAAAACAAGTGAAATTCAACTGCAGCGAAACTGTGCCTTGCTTCAGGATCAGTTACTTGGAAAAGATGAGAAGATTTGTCAGTTACAAGAGGAACTTCAGCAGGCTCATGATGCTTTAAATCAGGATTCTTGCCCAAAATGTGAAGTACAAGTGAGTCCACTACTAGAATAATAAAAGTTGTTTCCTCCTGCTTTAAACTAAGCTTTTGTACCGGATTTTTTTAAAGGAAATTACAGGTTGTTCGTTCTTTTTTTTAACAAGAAAAACTGTGCAACTATGCTGCTGCAGTAATGTAACTATTTCTGCTGTTGCTAATAGAAGGTACTTCATAATTACATCTGTCCTGGGAAAAAATGTGATTAAAGTTATCAGTATTCAAGATGACTCTTAACTTATATTCTCTAACAAAGACACCAAAAATAAAAATAAAATCAAAGTGATTTTGTTCCTGTAAGCAAATTTCTAGAAGAAATTGTGAAGTTTCTGAATTTCCTCTGTGAAAGTGAAATTTATTGGTCCTGATTAGTTTAATTGTTCCTGACCATTCAACTAAACTTTAGATCATAGATCTAGAGAAAGCATTATGGTATGGAGAAATATTTGTGTAAAAATTTCTAAGCTTTAATGTGCCATTTGGAATTATTATAATAAGTTCATCACTCTAACAGGCCTCTAACTTTTCAAGTGTGCCAGATCTTACACGTATGGCCTTGACATTTTCCAAAGTCCAATTTATGACCTAAAGTGAGTTTGAAAGTCTTTGAAATTATCTACCCACAATGGTTTTGTAGACTCTCTTGCTTAGTTTCTTCCATAGATTTGTCAATGAGATGTAGTTATGTGTTTCAGTTTTACGAAAACTGAAACTCTTTCCCTTGATTAAGCAGAGAAGGGAAAATAGTTAAGGTTGTAATGCTCATTAAAAAGTAGATTTGTAATCAAGGATTCTGTTCATGAGTCCAAAGGAGTTTGAATATTAAAAAAATCACAGTGTTTTATTCCTCAAAACCAAAAAAATCACAGAATGCAGTATCTCCTGGTTGTGTTCATGGGGGTCATTCCAGAGTTAATGTTCCAACTTTATCCAGAGTATTACTTAAGTGTTTATCACAAGATTCTTAACCCATATTTTGTATGATTTTTACAGTTTCCCTTAATCTAATGATTCGATAATTTTCTTTCACAAATGACAAAACACATTGTTTTAAGTCTTTCTTGTGGAGTGTTGTCCTCCTGATACATTCTTGAACTTTTACTGAATCTTAGAAATAATTGGGTTTTTTCTTTTAGAAGATTTTGTAGGATTTTTTTAAACATTATAAATATAAAATTACTCTCAAGCTGTTTCTGTTCTGAACACAGCTTTGGATCATGGTTTTTCAATGTTCAGACTGTATTTCTGAGTACATCATTATGCTTTCATTATCTTGTATTGCTCTGAAGAGTTTTTGGCAGTTTATTTTGCCAGACTATGTTTTTTTTTTTTTCATAAAAGCTTTTATTGTATCTCTGAATTATATTTCCTGAGGTTAAGGAGGCCTTTGTTCTCTTTGTGAAGTGATGTTAGAATGCTTTCCTCCATGTACAACATCTGTATTGTCTAACCTGGATATTCTGTGACAGTTTATTATGCAGTTGCACCATATCCCATGGAGATGTGAAGTAAATATTTGTCATCGGCTTTTGTCTTTATTATTCTGAATAGCTTAGTAGTATTAGAAAACTTTGTTACTGCACTACCCTCCTGCCTATCTATAATTTTTGAACATGTGGGACACCGCAGGTGACTTTTTCCCTCTGAGTAAACTAAGCATTTATTGCTATTACTTATTTCTCATAATTAAAGCAAATCTTTAATGTAAGATTTTTACTCCCCTTAAAATACAACAGTTGGTTTTCTTTAAGAGCTCCTAATGTGGAGCTTTGCTGAAATCCATTTCAAATCCAAGCAGACTATTTCACTCGGATCAATTTTTTTTACTTCTTAAAAGAACTTGAGGAAATTTCTGACATTAAAAGTAACACTATTTTAGAAGCTACTGACAATCTACAGTTGGTGATTCAACTTTATACTTGATTTCCTTTGGATGTTTTAGATTAATCACATCCAGTGTGGGTGAATTGTTACTATTTCTTTTGTTGATTTATTCTGTGACTCCTTCTAGTGCTACCTGAACTTGAAGTACATCAAACAGTATGCTCCATGTAAATTAGGATCCAAATGTGAAGCTGTCCTAAATTACTTAATGGTGAACATGGGTCCAAATAGTTATTTGGAAGAGTATACTTGTCGTGATTATAGGTTTAGTCTGACCTTTTGCAGAAATATATCAGTTGAACATTATGTGATCTGTCACGAGCTCAGTCAAATACTTACCAATGCTAGTGGAGAAGACATGATAGGAAGCAAAAGCAGACAACTTCTGATAATGAATGTAATAGAGTAAGCTAAATGACATGTATGAACCTTTATTTTTCAGTATTTATTTTTCTGTAAATTAGCCTTAAACCTGTCTGTGATGGGACAAATGACTAGTGTTACTGAAGCAGCCTCAGGGAAGGGAATGTGTGTATGTATTGTCCAGGGTTGCTAGGCTTGTAGGAGAACCAAAGCGTTAAGCAGTGTGTGCTTGTGTGCTTAAAATGCTTAATATATTCTCTTAACTGGCATCCTTCCATTCTACTGTAGCATTTTGATGACAGCCAAATTTCCCATTACCAGCTTTACTATCTTGCAAAAATATTAGAAAGGTAATCATTATTGTGTGGTTACACAGCTGAGATTTCTGCAGGGGAAAAAAGTGATTACCTATCATTACTTCTATGACCTGTTAAATAACCAGAATCCTGGTTGTTTGTGCATTTCTGAAGTTAAATGTGATTGAGAGAACCTCCTTCTTTAGAACTCATTCTGCTGTCTCTTGACTACAACATCAGTAAAACAGGATGGATTTGGAATAGAGTCTTAATTAACAGGACATGAAAGCAAAGGAGGCATCCATTAGTTCTCCTGTCACCATTTTTTAAAACAATCCTTCCTAAAAAAAGAAGTTGGTTTAAATGACAATTGTATTTCTGCAGTAAAGTTCTGATTTCTTGAGCACGTTCAGATCTGTACTTTGCTGGAAGTCCATCCTATGGGACATGCTAACAGTCTGTTGACAGCACTAATGTATCTCCCTCAGACTTTGCCTAGCCAGGAAGATTATACATCAGTGTTGCATATATTAGCACATACTTTTTCCTGGATTTAAGCTTTTCTTGCTGTTGAAATTACATCGTAATCGGGCAAAAATAAGTTTTATTTTATTGGCTATATTAGAAAAAATGCCTCCGTTTTCTTTCATTAAGGGGACAGTATGACTTCTATAATGTTGGAATCTTATTCTAGTCAATATGGCACTTCTGTTGGTGAGGGCAAACTTTTGGTTGATTTTGACTATTCTGGTAATGTGTGTGATGAAGAATTTGGATCTGCTTTACAATAAATTTCTATTTACATTTTAGTATGTGTGCATTCAGCAGCTCTCACATACCTTTTCTCTGATCAGAGAAATTAAGCATCTCTGAATTTGGAAGTCTGTTTAGTTAGATCTATGATCATGCTGCACAGTAAAATAGCAGATAACAAAAACATTTTAAATAGTTTTCAAAACACAAGCCCATGGGATTTGATTAATTTCATCTCATGTAATTGCTGCTTTGGTTCTGTTTCATTATTGGTGTTCATTTTTAGCTTTGAGATGTATACCATACATTTAGTCATACTGTTAGTATACCATAACTATTACCCATGTGAATAGTAAATATTTAAGTATGTTTACTGAACAGAAGCAGTCATTTCTGTCTTGACTCCTACTTTTCATACATGTGCAGACATCAAAGACAGTATTAAGAGATGATACTTGATCAAAGAACAGTAATTAACAGACATTTAAATGGTTTTATTTGTAACTGCAGCATCTGACAGGTATGTGCATTCTACCTAATACAGAATTCAATCGCACTTTTATAATAGTATCTTCATTCCCCATTATGAAGTTTTTAAAAGGAGTCATAATAAAAGATGCTAGTAAAACAACGAAAGTAGGTATTGCACACAGATGTAACTTAAGATTATTAGGAAAAAAAATGGTGATTTGTAACTAAAATAAAAAACCGAGTTTAGAAAGATTTATATGAGAAATACATAAATATAATGTTTCAAGAAAAACTGCATCCGTTGTTGCCATGCAAAAATCCTTCAGGTCTTATTATCAGAGTGTGACTTGCTCGTTTTCTAACCTTAGTATTTTAGTGATTTCTGTTTATTAGGCTCATATAGTACAGTCTTTAAAATACTGATTTTCCTTGAAATATAAATGGTAAAAATTAGTTGGAAAGGGTAACTCTCATTTATTTTAGTGGTTCTATATTTTGTCCAGTATACTTAGTATTGCAATATGAATGTTTAAAGTCTGCTTTTGAGGCTTAATTTTCTGTTTGTTCTTAATCACACAGCATAACAAGAGGAAGATAACCTGTTCAAAGTGTGGTGCTGTAAATTTTATTTTATAGATTGGGATCATTTCAGTTACTGAAACTAATTCTTAAAAAAAATACTTTTTATATTACATTTATTTAGGCTTTATTTTAAGTTAGAAAACTTAGCCATTTAATTTATTTACATTAGATGTTTCTCAGTCTTGCGCCCCCTATGGGTCAAGGCTTGCCACAAATATCTTCCAGTTTTTAGAAATATTCAATTCATTAAAAAAGCATTAAAATTGATCACAAAGATCTCAAAATGTAATTTAATAAATTAACAAATACTGTAGTAAAAAGGTATTTGTATAGGACAAGATGACATGAAGTCATAGTAAACATTTAGAACTATGTAATACTGCAGCACATTGTTTGAGGAAGGCAAAAGACTACCACTGTTTGCTTCAAGGCTTAGGGCTTGAAGGAAGTAAAATGGAACTGAAATTGACCAATTTAGCAGCACAACTTACTGAGTAAATAATTAGTCTTTAATGGTGGAAAATATCAATAACATTTTTCAAATGGTTGTGTTCCCTTAAGCTGCAAACTGTTATGTGGAGATTATTGCCTTTATACTAAAGGCAGGTATCGATTGTAGCTTGTAAAGTTAAATTTGCTGCATATTTAAATGTGTTTGTAATAGAAAAGTACTGGTATTTTCT